>NC_083355.1:50931143-51116143 GCF_030254825.1 Meriones unguiculatus | reverse complement strand
AGGTTTCCTGTTATACTAATTGAATGGGTGACACATATGTGATTTAGTTTACAAAGTAGTGCTTTGCTTTTCTGTTCTTTCTTTAAAAACTTGTTCCTGTGCTGTACACCGTCTTAGATCACTTTTCAGTTTTACGGTTATAATAATTGACCAGGCGACACATATGTGAATTATTTTACAAAGTAGTGCTTTGCTTTTTTGTTCTTTCTTTGGAAACGTTTTCCTAGCTGTACAGTGCGATATATCACTTTTCAGTTTTCCTGTATTCCTAATGGAACGAGCAACACTCATGTGATTTAGTTTACAAATTAGTGCTTTGCTTTTCTGTTCTTTCATTTGAAACTTGTTCCTGTGCTGTACAGTGCGTTTTATTACTTTTCAGTTTTCCTGTTATAATAATTGAATAGGCGACACGTATGTGAATTAGTTTAAAAAGTAGTGCTTTGCTTTTCTGTTCTTTCCTTGTAAACTTGTTACTGTGAAGTACACGGCCTTAGATCACTTTTCAGTTTTCCGGTTATAATAAATGACCAGGCGGCACGTATGTGAATTAGTTTACTAAGTAGTGCTTTGCTTTTCTGTTCTTTCATTGGATACTTGTTCCTGAGCTGTACAGTGCGATATATCACTTTTCAGTTTTCCTGTATTCCTAATTGAGCGAGCGACACACATGTGATTTAGTTTACAAAGTAGTGTTTGGCATTTCTGTTCTTTTGTTGGAAACTTGTTTCTGTGCTGTACAGTGTGATATGTCAGTTTCCAGGTTTCCTGTTATACTAATTGAATGGGTGACACATATGTGATTTAGTTTACAAAGTAGTGCTTTGCTTTTCTGTTCTTTCCTTAAAAACTTGTTCCTGTGCTGTACACCGTCTTAGATCACTTTTCAGTTTTCCGGTTATAATAATTGACCAGGCGACACATATGTGAATTATTTTACAAAGTAGTGCTTTGCTTTTTTGTTCTTTCTTTGGAAACGTTTTCCTAGCTGTACAGTGCGATATATCACTTTTCAGTTTTCCTGTATTCCTAATGGAACGAGCAACACTCATGTGATTTAGTTTACAAATTAGTGCTTTGCTTTTCTGTTCTTTCATTTGAAACTTGTTCCTGTGCTGTACAGTGCGTTTTATTACTTTTCAGTTTTCCTGTTATAAAAATTGAACAGGCGACACGTATGTGAATTAGTTTACAAAGTAGTGCTTTGCTTTTCTGTTCTTTGTTTGGAAACGTTTTCCTAGCTGTACAGTGCGATATATCACTTTTTAGTTTTCCTGTATTCCTAATTGGCCGAGCGACACACATGTGATTCCGTTTAAAAGTAGTGCTTTGCTTTTCTGTTCTTTCGTTGGAAACTTGTTCCAGTGATGTACAGTGCAATATATCACACTTTTGAGTTTTCCTGTATTCCTACTTGAGCGAGAGACACACATGTGATTCAGTTTACAATGTAGTGCTTGGCCTTTATGTTCTTTCGTTGGAAACTTGTTCCTGTTAGGAACAAGTTAGGGTTAGGGTTAGGGTTAGTGTTAGGGGTAGGGTTAGGGTTAGTGTAGGGTTAGGGTTAGGGTTAGGGTTAGGGTAGGGTTAGGGTTAGGGTTAGGGTTAGGGTTACGGTTAGGGGTTAGGGTTAGGGTTAGGGTTATGTTTTAGGGTTAGGGTTAGGGTTAGGGTTAGGGTAGGGTTAGGGTTAGGGGTTAGGGTTAGGGTTAGGGTTAGGTTTTAGGGTTATGGTTATGGTTAGGGTTATATCACTTTTCAGTTTTCCTGTTATAATAGTTGAACAGGCGACACATATATAAATTAGTTTACAAAGTTGTGCTTTGTGTTTCTGTTCTTTCGATGGAAACTTGTTTCTCTGCTGTACATTGCGAGATAACACTTTTCAGGTTTCCTGTATTCCTACTTGAGCAAGAGACACACATGTGATTCAGTTTACAATGTAGTGCTTGGCCTTTATGTTCTTTTGTTGGAAACTTGTTCCTGTTCCTGTTAGGAACAAGTTAGGGTTAGGTTTAGGGTTAGGGTTAGGGTTAGGGTTAGGGTTAGGGTAGGGTTAGGTTTAGGCTTAGGGTTAGGGTAGGGTTAGGGTTAGGGTTAGGGTTAGGGGTTAGGGTTAGGGTTAGGTTTTAGGGTTAGGGTTAGGGTTATATCACTTTTCAGTTTTCCTGTTATAATAGTTGAACAGGCGACACATATATAAATTAGTTTACAAAGTTGTGCTTTGTGTTTCTGTTCTTTCGATGGAAACTTGTTTCTCTGCTGTACATTGCGAGATAACACTTTTCAGTTTTCCTGTATTCCTAATTGCTCGAGCGACACACATGTGATTCCGTTTAAAAGTAGTGCTTTGCTTTTCTGTTCTATCGTTGGAAACTTGTTCCTGTGCTGTACAGTGCGTTATATCACTTTTCAGTTTTCCTGTTATAATAATTGAACAGGCGACACGTATGTGAATTAGTTTAAAAAGTAGTGCTTTGCTTTTCTGTTCTTTCCTTGTAAACTTGTTACTGTGAAGTACACGGCCTTAGATCACTTTTCAGTTTTCCGGTTATAATAAATGACCAGGCGGCACGTATGTGAATTAGTTTACAAAGTAGTGCTTTGCTTTTCTGTTCTTTCATTGGATACTTGTTCCTGAGCTGTACAGTGCGATATATCACTTTTCAGTTTTCCTGTATTCCTAATTGAGCGACGGACACACATGTGATTTAGTTTACAAAGTAGTGTTTGGCATTTCTGTTCTTTTGTTGGAAACTTGTTTCTGTGCTGTACAGTGTGATATGTCAGTTTCCAGGTTTCCTGTTATACTAATTGAATGGGTGACACATATGTGATTTAGTTTACAAAGTAGTGCTTTGCTTTTCTGTTCTTTCTTTAAAAACTTGTTCCTGTGCTGTACACCGTCTTAGATCACTTTTCAGTTTTCCGGTTATAATAATTGACCAGGCGACACATATGTGAATTATTTTACAAAGTAGTGCTTTGCTTTTTTGTTCTTTCTTTGGAAACGTTTTCCTAGCTGTACAGTGCGATATATCACTTTTCAGTTTTCCTGTATTCCTAATTGGCCGAGCGACACACATGTGATTCCGTTTAAAAGTAGTGCTTTGCTTTTCTGTTATTTCGTCGGAAACTTGTTCTTGTGCTGTACAGTGCGATATATCACTTTTCAGTTTTCCTGTATTCCTAATGGAACGAGCAACACTCATGTGATTTAGTTTACAAATTAGTGCTTTGCTTTTCTGTTCTTTCATTTGAAACTTGTTCCTGTGCTGTACAGTGCGTTTTATTACTTTTCAGTTTTCCTGTTATAAAAATTGAACAGGCGACACGTATGTGAATTAGTTTACAAAGTAGTGCTTTGCTTTTCTGTTCTTTGTTTGGAAACGTTTTCCTAGCTGTACAGTGCGATATATCACTTTTCAGTTTTCCTGTATTCCTAATTGGCCGAGCGACACACATGTGATTCCGTTTAAAAGTAGTGCTTTGCTTTTCTGTTCTTTCGTTGGAAACTTGTTCCAGTGATGTACAGTGCAATATATCACACTTTTCAGTTTTCCTGTATTCCTACTTGAGCGAGAGACACACATGTGATTCAGTTTACAATGTAGTGCTTGGCCTTTATGTTCTTTCGTTGGAAACTTGTTCCTGTTAGGAACAAGTTAGGGTTAGGGTTAGGGTTAGTGTTAGGGGTAGGGTTAGGGTTAGTGTAGGGTTAGGGTTAGGGTTAGGGTTAGGGTAGGGTTAGGGTTAGGGTTAGGGTTACGGTTAGGGGTTAGGGTTAAGGTTAGGGTTAGGTTTTAGGGTTAGGGTTAGGGTTAGGGTTAGGGTAGGGTTAGGGTTAGGGGTTAGGTTTAGGGTTAGGGTTAGGTTTTAGGGTTAGGGTCATGGTTAGGGTTATATCACTTTTCAGTTTTCCTGTTATAATAGTTGAACAGGCGACACATATATAAATTAGTTTACAAAGTTGTGCTTTGTGTTTCTGTTCTTTCGATGGAAACTTGTTTCTCTGCTGTACATTGCGAGATACCACTTTTCAGTTTTCCTGTATTCCTAATTGCGCGAGCGACACACATGTGATTCCGTTTAAAAGCAGTGCTTTGCTTTTCTGTTATTTCGTCGGAAACTTGTTCTTGTGCTGTACAGTGCGATATAACATTTTTCAGTTTTCTTGTATTCCTAATGGAACGAGCGACACACATGTGATTCCGTTTAAAAGTAGTGCTTTGCTTTTCTGTTCTTTCGTTGGAAACTTGTTCCTGTGATGTACAGTGCAATATATCACTTTTCAGTTTTCCTGTATTCCTACTTGAGCGAGAGACACACATGTGATTCAGTTTACAATGTAGTGCTTGGCCTTTATGTTCTTTTGTTGGAAACTTGTTCCTGTTCCTGTTAGGAACAAGTTAGGGTTAGGGTTAGAGTTAGGGTTAGGGTTAGGGTTAGGGTAGGGTTAGGGTTAGGGTTAGGGTTAGGGTTAGGGTTAGGGTAGGGTTAGGGTTAGTGTTAGGGTTACGGTTAGGGGTTAGGGTTAGGGTTAGGGTTAGGTTTTAGGGTTAGGGTTAGAGTTAGGGTTAGGGTAGGGTTAGGGTTAGGGTTTAGGGTTAGGGTTAGGGTTAGGTTTTAGGGTTATGGTTATGGTTAGGGTTATATCACTTTTCAGTTTTCCTGTATTCCTAATTGAGCGAGCGACACACATGTCATTTAGTTTACAAAGTAGTGTTTTGCGTTTCTGTTCTTTTGTTGGAAACTTGTTTCTGTGCTGTACAGTGTGATATGTCAGTTTTCAGGTTTCCTGTTATAATAATTGAATGGGTGACACATATGTGATTTAGTTTACAAAGTAGTGCTTTGCTTTTCTGTTCTTTCCTTAAAAACTTGTTCCTGTGCTGTACACCGTCTTAGATCACTTTTCAGTTTTCTGGTTATAATAATTGACCAGGCGACACATATGTGAATTAGTTTACAAAGTAGTGCTTTGCTTTTCTGTTCTTTCTTTGGAAACGTTTTCCTAGCTGTACAGTGTGATATATCAGTTTTCAGTTTTCCTGTATTCCTAATGGAACGAGCAACACTCATGTGATTTAGTTTACAAATTAGTGCTTTGCTTTTCTGTTCTTTCATTTGAAACTTGTTCCTGTGCTGTACAGTGCATTTTATTACTTTTCAGTTTTCCTGTTATAATAATTGAACAGGCGACACGTATGTGAATTAGTTTACAAAGTAGTGCTTTGCTTTTCTGTTCTTTCTTTGGAAACGTTTTCCTACCTGTACAGTGCGATATATCACTTTTCAGTTTTCCTGTATTCCTAATTGGCCGAGTGACACACATGTGATTCCGTTTAAAAGTATTGCTTTGCTTTTCTGTTCTTTCGTTGGAAACTTGTTCCTGTGATGTACAGTGCAATATATCACACTTTTCAGTTTTCCTGTATTCCTACTTGAGCGAGAGACACACATGTGATTCAGTTTACAATGTAGTGTTTTGCCTTTATTTTCTTTTGTTGGAAACTTGTTCCTGTTCCTGTTAGGAACAAGTTAGGGTTAGGGTTAGGGTAAGGGTTAGGGTTAGGGTTAGGGTAGGGTTAGGGTTAGGGTTAGGGTTAGGGTAGGGTTAGGGTTAGGGTTAGGGATAGGGGTTAGGGTTAGGTTTTAGGGTTAGGGTTAGGGTTATATCACTTTTCAGTTTTCCTGTTATAATAGTTGAACAGGCGACACATATATAAATTAGTTTACAAAGTTGTGCTTTGTGTTTCTGTTCTTTCGATGGAAACTTGTTTCTCTGCTGTACATTGCGAGATAACACTTTTCAGTTTTCCTGTATTCCTAATTGCGCGAGCGACACACATGTGATTCCGTTTAAAAGCAGTGCTTTGCTTTTCTGTTATTTCGTCGGAAACTTGTTCTTGTGCTGTACAGTGCGATATAACATTTTTCAGTTTTCTTGTATTCCTAATGGAACGAGCGACACACATGTGATTCCGTTTAAAAGTAGTGCTTTGCTTTTCTGTTCTTTCGTTGGAAACTTGTTCCTGTGATGTACAGTGCAATATATCACTTTTCAGTTTTCCTGTATTCCTACTTGAGCGAGAGACACACATGTGATTCAGTTTACAATGTAGTGCTTGGCCTTTATGTTCTTTTGTTGGAAACTTGTTCCTGTTCCTGTTAGGAACAAGTTAGGGTTAGTGTTAGGGTTAGGGTTAGGGTTAGGGTTAGGGTAGGGTTAGGGTTAGGGTTAGGGTTAGGGTAGGGTTAGGGTTAGGGTTAGGGTTACGGTTAGGGGTTAGGGTTAGGGTTAGGGTTAGGTTTTACGGTTAGGGTTAGGGTAGGGTTAGGGTTAGGGGTTAGGGTTAGGGTTAGGGTTAGGTTTTAGGGTTATGGTTATGGTTAGGGTTATATCTCTTTTCAGTTTTCCTGTTATAATAGTTGAACAGGCGACACATATATAAATTAGTTTACAAAGTTGTGCTTTGTGTTTCTGTTCTTTCGATGGAAACTTGTTTCTCTGCTGTACATTGCGAGATAACACTTTCAGGTTTCCTGTATTCCTACTTGAGCAAGAGACACACATGTGATTCAGTTTACAATGTAGTGCTTGGCCTTTATGTTCTTTTGTTGGAAACTTGTTCCTGTTCCTGTTAGGAACAACTTAGGGTTAGGGTTAGGGTTAGGGTTAGGGTTAGGGTTAGGGTTAGGGTAGGGTTAGGTTTAGGCTTAGGCTTAGGGTAGGGTTAGGGTTAGGTTTTAGAGTTAGGGTTAGGGTTATATCACTTTTCAGTTTTCCTGTTATAATAGTTGAACGGGCGACACATATATAAATTAGTTTACAAAGTTGTGTTTTGTGTTTCTGTACTTTCGATGGAAGCTTGTTTCTCTGCTGTACATTGCGAGATAACACTTTTCAGTTTTCCTATATTCCTAATTGCTCGAGCGACACACATGTGATTCCGTTTAAAAGTAGTGCTTTGCTTTTCTGTTCTTTCGTTGGAAACTTGTTCCTGTGATGTACAGTGCAATATATCACTTTTCAGTTTTCCTGTTATAATAATTGAACAGGCGACACGTATGTGAATTAGTTTACAAAGTAGTGCTTTGCTTTTCTGTTCTTTCGTTGGAAACTTGTTCCTGAGCTGTACAGTGCGATATATCACTTTTCAGTTTTCCTGTATTCCTAATTGAGCGACCGACAAACATGTGATTTAGTTTACAAAGTAGTGTTTGGCATTTCTGTTCTCTTTTGGAAACTTGTTTCTGTGCTGTACAGTGTGATATGTCAGTTTTCAGGTTTCCTGTTATACTAATTGAATGGGTGACACATATGTGATTTAGTTTACAAAGTAGTGCTTTGCTTTTCTGTTCTTTCCTTAAAAACTTGTTCCTGTGAAGTACACGGCCTTAGATCACTTTTCAGTTTTCCGGTTATAATAATTGACCAGGCGACACATATGTGAATTAGTTTACAAAGTAGTGCTTTGCTTTTCTGTTCTTTCTTTGGAAACGTTTTCCTAGCTGTACAGTGCGATATATCACTTTTCAGTTTTCCTGTATTCCTAATGGAACGAGCAACACTCATGTGATTTAGTTTACAAATTAGTGCTTTGCTTTTCTGTTCTTTCATTTGAAACTTGTTCCTGTGCTGTACAGTGCGTTTTATTACTTTTCAGTTTTCCTGTTATAATAATTGAACAGGCGACACGTATGTGAATTAGTTTACAAAGTAGTGCTTTGCTTTTCTGTTCTTTCTTTGGAAACGTTTTACTAGCTGTACAGTGCGATATATCACTTTTCAGTTTTCCTGTATTCCTAATTGGCCGAGCGACACACATGTGATTCCGTTTAAAAGTAGTGCTTTGCTCTTCTGTTCTTTCGTTGGAAACTTGTTCCAGTGATGTACAGTGCAATATATCACACTTTTCAGTTTTCCTGTATTCCTACTTGAGCGAGAGACACACATGTGATTCAGTTTACAATGTAGTGCTTGGCCTTTATGTTCTTTCGTTGGAAACTTGTTCCTGTTAGGAACAAGTTAGGGTTAGGGTTAGGGTTAGTGTTAGGGGTAGGGTTAGGGTTAGGGTAGGGTTAGGGTTAGGGTTAGGGTTAGGGTAGGGTTAGGGTTAGGGTTAGGGTTACCGTTAGGGGTTAGGGTTAAGGTTAGGGTTAGGTTTTAGGGTTAGGTTTAGGGATAGGGTTAGGGTTAGGGGTTAGGGTTAGGGTTAGGGTTAGGTTTCAGGGTTAGGGTTATGGTTAGGGTTATATCACTTTTCAGTTTTCCTGTTATAATAGTTGAACAGGCGACACATATATAAATTAGTTTACAAATTTGTGCTTTGTGTTTCTGTTCTTTCGATGGAAACTTGTTTCTCTGCTGTACATTGCGAGATAACACTTTCCAGGTTTCCTGTATTCCTACTTGAGCGAGAGACACACATGTGATTCAGTTTACAATGTAGTGCTTGGCCTTTATGTTCTTTTGTTGGAAACTTGTTCCTGTTCCTGTTAGGAACAAGTTAGGGTTAGGGTTAGGGTTAGGGTAGGGTTAGGGTTAGGGTTAGGGTTAGGGTAGGGTTAGGGATAGGGTTAGGGATAGGAGTTAGGGTTAGGTTTTAGGGTTAGGGTTAGGGTTTTATCACTTTTCAGTTTTCCTGTTATAATAGTTGAACAGGCGACACATATATAAATTAGTTTACAAAGTTGTGCTTTGTGTTTCTGTTCTTTCGATGGAAACTTGTTTCTCTGCTGTACATTGCGAGATAACACTTTTCAGTTTTCCTGTATTCCTAATTGCGCGAGCGACACACATGTGATTCCGTTTAAAAGCAGTGCTTTGCTTTTCTGTTATTTCGTCGGAAACTTGTTCTTGTGCTGTACAGTGCGATATAACATTTTTCAGTTTTCTTGTATTCCTAATGGAACGAGCGACACACATGTGATTCCGTTTAAAAGTAGTGCTTTGCTTTTCTGTTCTTTCGTTGGAAACTTGTTCCTGTGATGTACAGTGCAATATATCACTTTTCAGTTTTCCTGTATTCCTACTTGAGCGAGAGACACACATGTGATTCAGTTTACAATGTAGTGCTTGGCCTTTATGTTCTTTTGTTGGAAACTTGTTCCTGTTCCTGTTAGGAACAAGTTAGGGTTAGTGTTAGGGTTAGGGTTAGGGTTAGGGTTAGGGTTAGGGTAGGGTTAGGGTTAGGGTTAGGGTTAGGGTAGGGTTAGGGTTAGGGTTAGGGTTACGGTTAGGGGTTAGGGTTAGGGTTAAGGTTAGGTTTTAGGGTTTGGGTTAGGGTTAGGGTTAGGGTAGGTTTAGGGTTAGGGGTTAGGGTTAGGGTTAGGGTTAGGTTTTAGGGTTATGGTTATGGTTAGGGTTATATCACTTTTCAGTTTTCCTGTTATAATAGTTGAACAGGCGACACATATATAAATTAGTTTACAAAGTTGTGCTTTGTGTTTCTGTTCTTTCGATGGAAACTTGTTTCTCTGCTGTACATTGCGAGATAACACTTTTCAGGTTTCCTGTATTCCTACTTGAGCGAGAGACACACATGTGATTCAGTTTACAATGTAGTGCTTGGCCTTTATGTTCTTTTGTTGGAAACTTGTTCCTGTTCCTGTTAGGAACAAGTTAGGGTTAGGGTTAGGGTTAGGGTTAGGGTTAGGGTTAGGGTAGGGTTAGGTTTAGGCTTAGGGTTAGGGTAGGGTTAGGGTTAGGTTTTAGAGTTAGGGTTAGGGTTATATCACTTTTCAGTTTTCCTGTTATAATAGTTGAACGGGCGACACATATATAAATTAGTTTACAAAGTTGTGTTTTGTGTTTCTGTACTTTCGATGGAAGCTTGTTTCTCTGCTCTACATTGCGAGATAACACTTTTCAGTTTTCCTGTATTCCTAATTGCTCGAGCGACACACATGTGATTCCGTTTAAAAGTAGTGCTTTGCTTTTCTGTTCTTTCGTTGGAAACTTGTTCCTGTGATGTACAGTGCAATATATCACTTTTCAGTTTTCCTGTTATAATAATTGAACAGGCGACACGTATGTGAATTAGTTTACAAAGTAGTGCTTTGCTTTTCTGTTCTTTCGTTGGAAACTTGTTCCTGAGCTGTACAGTGCGATATATCACTTTTCAGTTTTCCTGTATTCCTAATTGAGCGACCGACAAACATGTGATTTAGTTTACAAAGTAGTGTTTGGCATTTCTGTTCTCTTTTGGAAACTTGTTTCTGTGCTGTACAGTGTGATATGTCAGTTTTCAGGTTTCCTGTTATACTAATTGAATGGGTGACACATATGTGATTTAGTTTACAAAGTAGTGCTTTGCTTTTCTGTTCTTTCCTTAAAAACTTGTTCCTGTGAAGTACACGGCCTTAGATCACTTTTCAGTTTTCCGGTTATAATAATTGACCAGGCGACACATATGTGAATTAGTTTACAAAGTAGTGCTTTGCTTTTCTGTTCTTTCTTTGGAAACGTTTTCCTAGCTGTACAGTGCGATATATCACTTTTCAGTTTTCCTGTATTCCTAATGGAACGAGCAACACTCATGTGATTTAGTTTACAAATTAGTGCTTTGCTTTTCTGTTCTTTCATTTGAAACTTGTTCCTGTGCTGTACAGTGCGTTTTATTACTTTTCAGTTTTCCTGTTATAATAATTGAACAGGCGACACGTATGTGAATTAGTTTACAAAGTAGTGCTTTGCTTTTCTGTTCTTTGTTTGGAAACGTTTTCCTAGCTGTACAGTGCGATATATCACTTTTCAGTTTTCCTGTATTCCTAATTGGCCGAGCGACACACATGTGATTCCGTTTAAAAGTAGTGCTTTGCTCTTCTGTTCTTTCGTTGGAAACTTGTTCCAGTGATGTACAGTGCAATATATCACACTTTTCAGTTTTCCTGTATTCCTACTTGAGCGAGAGACACACATGTAATTCAGTTTACAATGTAGTGCTTGGCCTTTATGTTCTTTCGTTGGAAACTTGTTCCTGTTAGGAACAAGTTAGGGTTAGGGTTAGGGTTAGTGTTAGGGGTAGGGTTAGGGTTAGGGTAGGGTTAGGGTTAGGGTTAGGGTTAGGGTAGGGTTAGGGTTAGGGTTAGGGTTACGGTTAGGGGTTAGGGTTAAGGTTAGGGTTAGGTTTTAGGGTTAGGGTTAGGGATAGGGTTAGGGTTAGGGGTTAGGGTTAGGGTTAGGGTTAGGTTTCAGGGTTAGGGTTATGGTTAGGGTTATATCACTTTTCAGTTTTCCTGTTATAATAGTTGAACAGGCGACACATATATAAATTAGTTTACAAATTTGTGCTTTGTGTTTCTGTTCTTTCGATGGAAACTTGTTTCTCTGCTGTACATTGCGAGATAACACTTTTCAGGTTTCCTGTATTCCTACTTGAGCGAGAGACACACATGTGATTCAGTTTACAATGTAGTGCTTGGCCTTTATGTTCTTTTGTTGGAAACTTGTTCCTGTTCCTGTTAGGAACAAGTTAGGGTTAGGGTTAGGGTTAGGGTTAGGGTTAGGGTAGGGTTAGGGTTAGGGTTAGGGTTAGGGTAGGGTTAGGGTTAGGGTTAGGGATAGGGGTTAGGGTTAGGTTTTAGGGTTAGGGTTATGGTTATATCACTTTTCAGTTTTCCTGTTATAATAGTTGAACAGGCGACACATATATAAATTAGTTTACAAAGTTGTGCTTTGTGTTTCTGTTCTTTCGATGGAAACTTGTTTCTCTGCTGTACATTGCGAGATACCACTTTTCAGTTTTCCTGTATTCCTAATTGCGCGAACGACACACATGTGATTCCGTTTAAAAGTAGTGCTTTGCTTTTCTGTTATTTCGTCGGAAACTTGTTCTTGTGCTGTACAGTGCGATATAACACTTTTCAGTTTTCCTGTATTCCTAATGGAACGAGTGACACACATGTGATTCCGTTTAAAAGTAGTGCTTTGCTTTTCTGTTCTTTCGTTGGAAACTTGTTCCTGTGATGAACAGTGCAATATATCACTTTTCAGTTTTCCTGTATTCCTATTTGAGCGAGAGACACACATGTGATTCAGTTTACAATGTAGTGCTTGGCCTTTATGTTCTTTTGTTGGAAACTTGTTCCTGTTCCTGTTAGGAACAAGTTAGGGTTAGTGTTAGGGTTAGGTTTAGGGTTAGGGTTAGGGTAGGGTTAGGGTTAGGGTTAGGGTTAGGGTTAGGGTAGGGTTAGGGTTAGAGTTAGGGTTACGGTTAGGGGTTAGGGTTAGGGTTAGGGTTAGGTTTTAGGGTTAGGGTTAGGGTTAGGGTTAGGGTAGGGTTAGGGTTAGGGGTTAGGGTTAGGGTTAGGTTTTAGGGTTAGGGTTATGGTTAGGGTTATATCACTTTTCAGTTTTCCTGTTATAATAGTTGAACAGGCGACACATATATAAATTAGTTTACAAAGTTGTGCTTTGTGTTTCTGTTCTTTCGATGGAAACTTGTTTCTCTGCTGTACATTGCGAGATACCACTTTTCAGGTTTCCTGTATTCCTACTTGAGCGAGAGACACACATGTGATTCAGTTTACAATGTAGTGCTTGGCCTTTATGTTCTTTGGTTGGAAACTTGTTCCTGTTCCTGTTAGGAACTACTTAGGTTTAGGGTTAGGGTTAGGGTTAGGGTTAGGGTTAGGGTTAGGGTTAGGTTTTAGGGTTAGGGTTAGGGTTATATCACTTTTCAGTTTTCCTGTTATAATAGTTGAACAGGCGACACATATATAAATTAGTTTACAAAGTTGTGTTTTGTGTTTCTGTTCTTTCGATGGAAACTTGTTTCTCTGCTGTACATTGCGAGATAACACTTTTCAGTTTTCCTGTATTCCTAATTGCTCGAGCGACACACATGTGATTCCGTTTAAAAGTAGTGCCTTGCTTTTCTGTTCTTTCGTTGGAAACTTGTTCCTGTGATGTACAGTGCAATATATCACTTTTCAGTTTTCCTGTTATAATAATTGAACAGGCGACACGTATGTGAATTAGTTTACAAAGTAGTGCTTTGCTTTTCTGTTCTTTCCTTGTAAACTTGTTACTGTGAAGTACACGGCCTTAGATCACTTTTCAGTTTTCCGGTTATAATAAATGACCAGGCGGCACGTATGTGAATTAGTTTACAAAGTAGTGCTTTGCTTTTCTGTTCTTTCGTTGGAAACTTGTTCCTGAGCTGTACAGTGCGATATATCACTTTTTAGTTTTCCTGTATTCCTAATTGAGCGACCGACAAACATGTGATTTAGTTTACAAAGTAGTGTTTGGCATTTCTGTTCTTTTGTTGGAAACTTGTTTCTGTGCTGTACAGTGTGATATGTCAGTTTTCAGGTTTCCTGTTATAATAATTGAATGGGTGACACATATGTGATTTAGTTTACAAAGTAGTGCTTTGCTTTTCTGTTCTTTCCTTAAAAACTTGTTCCTGTGCTGTACACCGTCTTAGATCACTTTTCAGTTTTCCGGTTATAATAATTCACCGGGCGACACATATGTGAATTAGTTTACAAAGTAGTGCTTTGCTTTTCTGTTCTTTCTTTGGAAACGTTTTCCTAGCTGTACAGTGCGATATATCACTTTTCAGTTTTCCTGTATTCCTAATGGAACGAGCAACACTCATGTGATTTAGTTTACAAATTAGTGCTTTGCTTTTCTGTTCTTTCATTTGAAACTTGTTCCTGTGCTGTACAGTGCGTTTTATTACTTTTCAGTTTTCCTGTTATAATAATTGAACAGGCGACACGTATGTGAATTAGTTTAAAAGTAGTGCTTTGCTTTTCTGTTCTTTCTTTGGAAACGTTTTCCTAGCTGTACAGTGCGATATATCACTTTCCAGTTTTCCTGTATTCCTAATTGGCCGAGCGACACACATGTGTTTCCGTTTAAAAGTAGTGCTTTGCTTTTCTGTTCTTTCGTTGGAAACTTGTTCCAGTGATGTACATTGCAATATATCACACTTTTCAGTTTTCCTGTATTCCTACTTGAGTGAGAGACACACATGTGATTCAGTTTACAATGTAGTGCTTGGCCTTTATGTTCTTTCGTTGGAAACTTGTTCCTGTTAGGAACAAGTTAGGGTTAGGGTTAGGGTTAGTGTTAGGGGTAGGGTTAGGGTTAGGGTAGGGTTAGGGTTAGGGTTAGGGTTAGGGTAGGGTTAGGGTTAGGGTTAGGGTTACGGTTAGGGGTTAGGGTTAAGGTTAGTGTTAGGTTTTAGGGTAAGGGTTAGGGATAGGTTTAGGGTAGGGTTAGTGTTAGGGCTTAGGGTTAGGGTTAGGGTTAGGTTTCAGGGTTAGGGTTATGGTTAGGGTTATATCACTTTTCAGTTTTCCTGTTATAATAGTTGAACAGGCGACACATATATAAATTAGTTTACAAATTTGTGCTTTGTGTTTCTGTTCTTTCGATGGAAACTTGTTTCTCTGCTGTACATTGCGAGATAACACTTTTCAGGTTTCCTGTATTCCTACTTGAGCGAGAGACACACATGTGATTCAGTTTACAATGTAGTGCTTGGCCTTTATGTTCTTTTGTTGGAAACTTGTTCCTGTTCCTGTTAGGAACAATTTAGGGTTAGGGTTAGGGTTAGGGTAGGGTTAGGGTTAGGGTTAGGGTTAGGGTAGGGTTAGGGATAGGGTTAGGGATAGGGGTTAGGGTTAGGTTTTAGGGTTAGGGTTAGGGTTTTATCACTTTTCAGTTTTCCTGTTATAATAGTTGAACAGGCGACACATATATAAATTAGTTTACAAAGTTGTGCTTTGTGTTTCTGTTCTTTCGATGGAAACTTTTTTCTCTGCTGTACATTGCGAGATACAACTTTTCAGTTTTCCTGTATTCCTAATTGCGCGAGCGATACACATGTGATTCCGTTTAAAAGTAGTGCTTTGCTTTTCTGTTATTTCGTCAGAAACTTGTTCTTGTGCTGTACAGTGCGATATAACACTTTTCAGTTTTCCTGTATTCCTAATGGAACGAGTGACACACATGTGATTCCTTTTAAAAGTAGTGCTTTGCTTTTCTGTTCTTTCGTTGGAAACTTGTTCCTGTGATGAACAGTGCAATATATCACTTTTCAGTTTTCCTGTATTCCTACTTGAGCGAGAGACACACACGTGATTCAGTTTACAATGTAGTGATTGGCCTTTATGTTCTTTTGTTGGAAACTTGTTCCTGTTCCTGTTAGGAACAAGTTAGGGTTAGTGTTAGGGTTAGGGTTAGGGTTAGGGTTAGGGTAGGGTTAGGGTTAGGGTTAGGGTTAGGGTTAGGGTAGGGTTAGGGTTAGAGTTAGGGTTACGGTTAGGGGTTAGGGTTAGGGTTAGGGTTAGGTTTTAGGGTTAGGGTTAGGGTTAGGGTTAGGGTAGGGTTAGGTTTAGGGGTTAGGGTTAGGGTTAGGTTTTAGGGTTAGGGTTATGGTTAGGGTTATATCACTTTTCAGTTTTCCTGTTATAATAGTTGAACAGGCGACACATATATAAATTAGTTTACAAAGTTGTGCTTTGTGTTTCTGTTCTTTCGATGGAAACTTGTTTCTCTGCTGTACATTGCGAGATAACACTTTTCAGGTTTCCTGTATTCCTACTTGAGCGAGAGACACACATGTGATTCAGTTTACAATGTAGTGCTTGGCCTTTATGTTCTTTCGTTGGAAACTTGTTCCTGTTAGGAACAAGTTAGGGTTAGGTTTAGGGTTAGTGTTAGGGGTAGGGTTAGGGTTAGGGTAGGGTTAGGGTTAGGGTTAGGGTTAGGGTAGGGTTAGGGTTAGGGTTACGGTTACGGTTAGGGGTTAGGGTTAAGGTTAGGGTTAGGTTTTAGGGTTAGGGTTAGGGTTAGGGTAGGTTTAGGGTTAGGGGTTAGGGTTAGGGTTAGGGTTAGGTTTTAGGGTTAGGGTTATGGTTAGGGTTATATCACTTTTCAGTTTTCCTGTTATAATAGTTGAACAGGCGACACATATATAAATTAGTTTACAAAGTTGTGCTTTGTGTTTCTGTTCTTTCGATGGAAACTTGTTTCTCTGCTGTACATTGCGAGATAACACTTTTCAGGTTTCCTGTATTCCTACTTGAGCGAGAGACACACATGTGATTCAGTTTACAATGTAGTGCTTGGCCTTTATGTTCTTTTGTTGGAAACTTGTTCCTGTTCCTGTTAGGAACAAGTTAGGGTTAGGGTTAGGGTTAGGGTTAGGGTTAGGGTAGGGTTAGGGTTAGGGTTAGGGTTAGGGGTTAGGGTTAGGGTTAGGTTTTAGGGTTAGGGTTAGGGTTATATCACTTTCCAGTTTTCCTGTTATAATAGTTGAACAGGCAACACATATATAAATTAGTTTACAAAGTTGTGCTTTGTGTTTCTGTTCTTTCGCTGGAAACTTGTTTCTCTGCTGTACATTGCGAGATACCACTTTTCAGTTTTCCTGTATTCCTAATTGCGCGAGCGACACACATGTGATTCCGTTTAAAAGCAGTGCTTTGCTTTTCTGTTATTTCGTCGGAAACTTGTTCTTGTGCTGTACAGTGCGATATAACATTTTTCAGTTTTCTTGTATTCCCAATGGAACGAGCGACACACATGTGATTCCGTTTAAAAGTAGTGCTTTGCTTTTCTGTTCTTTCGTTGGAAACTTGTTCCTGTGATGTACAGTGTAATATATCACTTTTCAGTTTTCCTGTATTCCTACTTGAGCGAGAGACACACATGTGATTCAGTTTACAATGTAGTGCTTGGCCTTTATGTTCTTTTGTTGGAAACTTTTTCCTGTTCCTGTTAGGAACAAGTTAGGGTTTGGGTTAGGGTTAGGGTTAGGGTTAGGGTTAGGGTTAGGGTAGGGTTAGGGTTAGGGGTAGGGTTAGGGTAGGGTTAGGGTTAGGGTTAGGGTTACGGTTAGGGGTGAGGGTTAGGGTTAGGGTTAGGTTTTAGAGTTAGGGTTAAGTTTAGGGTTAGGGTAGGGTTAGGGTTAGGGGTTAGGGTTAGGGTTAGGGTTAGGTTTTAGGGTTAGGGTTATGGTTAGGGTTATATCACTTTTCAGTTTTCCTGTTATAATAGTTGAACAGGCGACACATATATAAATTAGTTTACAAAGTTGTGCTTTGTGTTTCTGTTCTTTCGATGGAAACTTGTTTCTCTGCTGTACATTGCGAGATACCACTTTTCAGGTTTCCTGTATTCCTACTTGAGCGAGAGACACACATGTGATTCAGTTTACAATGTAGTGCTTGGCCTTTATGTTCTTTTGTTGGAAACTTGTTCCTGTTCCTGTTAGGAACTACTTAGGTTTAGGGTTAGGGTTAGGGTTAGGGTTAGGGTTAGGGTTAGGGTTAGGGTTAGGTTTTAGGGTTAGGGTTAGGGTTATATCACTTTTCAGTTTTCCTGTTATAATAGTTGAACAGGCGACACATATATAAATTAGTTTACAAAGTTGTGCTTTGTGTTTCTGTTCTTTCGATGGAAACTTGTTTCTCTGCTGTACATTGCGAGATAACACTTTTCAGTTTTCCTGTATTCCTAATTGCTCGAGCGACACACATGTGATTCCGTTTAAAAGTAGTGCTTTGCTTTTCTGTTCTTTCGTTGGAAACTTGTTCCTGTGATGTACAGTGCAATATATCACTTTTCAGTTTTCCTGTTATAATAATTGAACAGGCGACACGTATGTGAATTAGTTTACAAAGTAGTGCTTTGCTTTTCTGTTCTTTCCTTGTAAACTTGTTACTGTGAAGTACACGGCCTTAGATCACTTTTCAGTTTTCCGGTTATAATAAATGACCAGGCGGCACGTATGTGAATTAGTTTACAAAGTAGTGCTTTGCTTTTCTGTTCTTTCGTTGGAAACTTGTTCCTGAGCTGTACAGTGCGATATATCACTTTTCAGTTTTCCTGTATTCCTAATTGAGCGAGCGACACACATGTCATTTAGTTTACAAAGTAGTGTTTGGCATTTCTGTTCTTTTGTTGGAAACTTGTTTCTGTGCTGTACAGTGTGATATGTCAGTTTTCAGGTTTCCTGTTATAATAATTGAATGGGTGACACATATGTGATTTAGTTTACAAAGTAGTGCTTTGCTTTTCTGTTCTTTCCTTAAAAACTTGTTCCTGTGCTGTACACCGTCTTAGATCACTTTTCAGTTTTCCGGTTATAATAATTGACCAGGCGACACATATGTGAATTAGTTTACAAAGTAGTGCTTTGCTTTTCTGTTCTTTGTTTGGAAACGTTTTCCTAGCTGTACAGTGCGATATATCACTTTTCAGTTTTCCTGTATTCCTAATTGGCCGAGCGACACACATGTGATTCCGTTTAAAAGTAGTGCTTTGCTTTTCTGTTCTTTCGTTGGAAACTTGTTCCAGTGATGTACAGTGCAATATATCACACTTTTCAGTTTTCCTGTATTCCTACTTGAGCGAGAGACACACATGTGATTCAGTTTACAATGTAGTGCTTGGCCTTTATGTTCTTTCGTTGGAAACTTGTTCCTGTTAGGAACAAGTTAGAGTTAGGGTTAGGGTTAGTGTTAGGGGTAGGGTTAGGGTTAGGGTAGGGTTAGGGTTAGGGTTTGGGTTAGGATAGGGTTAGGGTTAGGGTTAGGGTTACGGTTAGGGGTTAGGGTTAAGGTTAGGGTTAGGTTTTAGGGTTAGGGTTAAGGTTAGGGTTAGGGTAGGGTTAGGGTTAGGGGTTAGCGTTAGGGTTAGGGTTAGGTTTTAGGGTTAGGGTTATGGTTAGGGTTATATCACTTTTCAGTTTTCCTGTTATAATAGTTGAACAGGCGACACATATATAAATTAGTTTACAAAGTTGTGCTTTGTGTTTCTGTTCTTTCGATGGAAACTTGTTTCTCTGCTGTAACACTGCGAGATAACACTTTTCAGGTTTCCTGTATTCCTACTTGAGCGAGAGACACACATGTGATTCAGTTTACAATGTAGTGCTTGGCCTTTATGTTCTTTTGTTGGAAACTTGTTCCTGTTCCTGTTAGGAACAAGTTAGGGTTAGGGTTAGGGTTAGGGTTAGGGTTAGGGTTAGTGTTAGGGTTAGGGTAGGGTTAGTGTTAGGGTTAGGGTTAGGGTAGGGTTAGGGTTAGGGTTAGGGTTAGGGGTTAGGGTTAGGGTTAGGTTTTAGGGTTAGGGTTAGGGTTATATCACTTTTCATTTTTCCTGTTATAATAGTTGAACAGGCGACACATATATAAATTAGTTGACAAAGTTGTGCTTTGTGTTTCTGTTCTTTCGATGGAAACTTGTTTCTCTGCTCTACATTGCGAGATACCACTTTTCAGTTTTCCTGTATTCCTAATTGCGCGAGCGACACACATGTGATTCCGTTTAAAAGTAGTGCTTTGCTTTTCTGTTATTTCGTTGGAAACTTGTTCTTGTGCGGTACAGTGCGATATAACACTTTTCAGTTTTCCTGTATTCCTAATGGAACGAGTGACACACATGTGATTCCGTTTAAAAGTAGTGCTTTGCTTTTCTGTTCTTTCGTTGGAAACTTGTTCCTGTGATGAACAGTGCAATATATCACTTTTCAGTTTTCCTGTATTCCTACTTGAGCGAGAGACACACATGTGATTCAGTTTACAATGTAGTGCTTGGCCTTTATGTTCTTTTGTTGGAAACTTGTTCCTGTTCCTGTTAGGAACAAGTTAGGGTTAGGGTTATGGTTAGGGTTAGGGTTAGGGTTAGGGTTAGGGTTAGGGTAGGGTTAGGGTTAGGGTTAGGGTTAGGGGTTAGGGTTAGGGTTAGGGTGAGGTTTTAGGGTTATGGTTAGGGTTAGGGTTAGGGTAGGGTTAGGGTTAGGGGTTAGGGTTAGGGTTAGGTTTTAGGGATAGGGTTATGGTTAGGGTTATATCACTTTTCAGTTTTCCTGTTATAATAGTTGAACAGGCGACACATATATAAATTAGTTTACAAAGTTGTGCTTTGTGTTTCTGTTCTTTCGATGGAAACTTGTTTCTCTGCTGTACATTGCGAGATAACACTTTTCAGGTTTCCTGTATTCCTACTTGAGCGAGAGACACACATGTGATTCAGTTTACACTGTAGTGCTTGGCCTTTATGTTTTTTTGTTGGAAACTTGTTCCTGTTCCTGTTAGGAACAAGTTAGGGTTAGGGTTAGGGTTAGGGTTAGGGTTAGGGTTAGGGTTAGGGTAGGGTTAGGGTTAGCGTTAGGGTAGGGTTAGGGTTAGGGTTAGGGATAGGGGTTAGGGTTAGGTTTTAGCGTTAGGGTTAGGGTTATATCACTTTTCAGTTTTCCTGTTATAATAGTTGAACAGGCGACACATATATAAATTAGTTTACAAAGTTGTGCTTTGTGTTTCTGTTCTTTCAATGGAAACTTGTTTCTCTGCTGTACATTGCGAGATAACACTTTTCAGGTTTCCTGTATTCCTACTTGAGCGAGAGACACACATGTGATTCAGTTTACAATGTAGTGTTGGCCTTTATGTTCTTTTGTTGGAAATTTTTCCTGTTCCTGTTAGGAACAAGTTAGGGTTAGGGTTAGGGTTAGGGTAGGGTTAGGGTTAGGGTTAGGGTTAGGGTAGGGTTAGGGTTAGGTTTAGGGATAGGGGTTAGGGTTAGGTTTTAGGGTTAGGGTTAGGGTTATATCACTTTTCAGTTTTCCTGTTATAATAGTTGAACAGGCGACACATATATAAATTAGTTTACAAAGTTGTGCTTTGTGTTTCTGTTCTTTCGATGGAAACTTTTTTCTCTGCTGTACATTGCGAGATACCACTTTTCAGTTTTCCTGTATTCCTAATTGCGCGAGCGACACACATGTGATTCCGTTTAAAAGTAGTGTTTTGCTTTTCTGTTATTTCGTCGGAAACTTGTTCTTGTGCTGTACAGTGCGATATAACACTTTTCAGTTTTCCTGTATTCCTAATGGAACGAGTGACACACATGTGATTCCTTTTAAAAGTGGTGCTTTGCTTTTCTGTTCATTCGTTGGAAACTTGTTCCTGTGATGAACAGTGCAATATATCACTTTTCAGTTTTCCTGTATTCCTACTTGAGCGAGAGACACACACGTGATTCAGTTTACAATGTAGTGATTGGCCTTTATGTTCTTTTGTTGGAAACTTGTTCCTGTTCCTGTTAGGAACAAGTTAGGGTTAGTGTTAGGGTTAGGGTTAGGGTTAGGGTTAGGGTAGGGTTAGGGTTATGGTTAGGGTTAGGGTTAGGGTAGGGTTAGGGTTACAGTTAGGGTTACGGTTAGGGGTTAGGGTTAGGGTTAGGGTTAGGTTTTAGGGTTAGGGTTAGGGTTAGGGTTAGGGTAGGGTTAGGTTTAGGGGTTAGGGTTAGGGTTAGGTTTTAGGGTTAGGGTTATGGTTAGGGTTATATCACTTTTCAGTTTTCCTGTTATAATAGTTGAACAGGCGACACATATATAAATTAGTTTACAAAGTTGTGCTTTGTGTTTCTGTTCTTTCGATGGAAACTTGTTTCTCTGCTGTACATTGCGAGATAACACTTTTCAGGTTTCCTGTATTCCTACTTGAGCGAGAGACACACATGTGATTCAGTTTACAATGTAGTGCTTGGCCTTTATGTTCTTTCGTTGGAAACTTGTTCCTGTTAGGAACAAGTTAGGGTTAGGGTTAGGGTTAGTGTTAGGGGTAGGGTTAGGGTTAGGGTAGGGTTAGGGTTAGGGTTAGGGTTAGGGTTAGGGTTACGGTTAGGGGTTAGGGTTAAGGTTAGGGTTAGGTTTAAGGGTTAGGGTTAGGGTTAGGGTTAGGGTTAGGGTAGGGTTAGGGTTAGGGGTTAGGGTTAGGGTTAGGGTTAGGTTTTAGGGTTAGGGTTATGGTTAGGGTTATATCACTTTTCAGTTTTCCTGTTATAATAGTTGAACAGGCGACACATATATAAATTAGTTTACAAAGTTGTGCTTTGTGTTTCTGTTCTTTCGATGGAAACTTGTTTCTCTGCTGTACATTGCGAGATAACACTTTTCAGGTTTCCTGTATTCCTACTTGAGCGAGAGACACACATGTGATTCAGTTTACAATGTAGTGCTTGGCCTTTATGTTCTTTTGTTGGAAACTTGTTCCTTTTCCTGTTAGGAACAAGTTAGGTTTAGGGTTAGGGTTAGGGTTAGGGTTAGGGTTAGGGTTAGGGTAGGGTTGGGGTTAGGGTTAGGGTAGGGTTAGGGTTAGGGTTAGGGTTAGGGGTTAGGGTTAGGGTTAGGTTTTAGGGTTAGGGTTAGGTTTATATCACTTTTCAGTTTTCCTGTTATAATAGTTGAACAGGCGACACATATATAAATTAGTTTACAAAGTTGTGCTTTGTGTTTCTGTTCTTTCGATGGAAACTTGTTTCTCTGCTGTACATTGCGAGATACCACTTTTCAGTTTTCCTGTATTCCTAATTGCGTGAGCGACACACATGTGATTCCGTTTAAAAGCAGTGCTTTGCTTTTCTGTTATTTCGTCGGAAACTTGTTCTTGTGCTGTACAGTGCGATATAACATTTTTCAGTTTTCTTGTATTCCTGATGGAACGAGCGACACACATGTGATTACGTTTAAAAGTAGTGCTTTGCTTTTCTGTTCTTTCGTTGGAAACTTGTTCCTGTGATGTACAGTGCAATATATAACTTTTCAGTTTTCCTGTATTCCTACTTGAGCGAGAGACACACATGTGATTCAGTTTACAATGTAGGGCTTGGCCTTTATGTTCTTATGTTGGAAACTTGTTCCTGTTCCTGTTAGGAACAAGTTAGGGTTAGGGTTAGGGTTAGGGTTAGGGTTAGGGTTAGGGTTAGGGTAGGGTTAGGGTTAGGGTTAGGGTTAGGGTAGGGTTAGAGTTAGGTTTAGGGTTACGGTTAGGGGTTAGGGTTAGGGTTAGGGTTAGGTTTTAGAGTTAGGGTTAGGGTTAGGGTTAGTGTAGGGTTAGGGTTAGGGGTTAGGGTTAGGGTTAGGGTTAGGTTTTAGGGTTAGGGTTATGGTTAGGGTTATATCACTTTTCAGTTTTCCTGTTATAATAGTTGAACAGGTGACACATATATAAATTAGTTTACAAAGTTGTGCTTTGTGTTTCTGTTCTTTCGATGGAAACTTGTTTCTCTGCTGTACATTGCGAGATAACACTTTTCAGGTTTCCTGTATTCCTACTTGAGCAAGAGACACATATGTGATTCACTTTACAATGTGGTGCTTGGCCTTTATGTTCTTTTGTTGGAAACTTGTTCCTGTTCCTGTTAGGAACAAGTTAGGGTTAGGGTTAGGGTTAGGGTTAGGGTTAGGGTTAGGGTTAGGGTTAGGGTTAGGGTTAGGGTAGGGCTAGGGTTAGGCTTAGGGCTAGGGTAGGGTTAGGGTTAGGGTTAGGTTTAGGGGTTAGGGTTAGGTTTTAGGGTTAGGGTTAGGGTTATATCACTTTTCAGTTTTCCTGTTATAATAGTTGAACAGGCGACACATATATAAATTAGTTTACAAAGTTGTGTTTTGTGTTTCTGTTCTTTCGATGGAAACTTGTTTCTCTGCTGTACATTGCGAGATAACACTTTTCAGTTTTCCTGTATTCCTAATTGCTCGAGCGACACACATGTGATTCCGTTTAAAAGTAGTGCTTTGCTTTTCTGTTCTTTCGTTGGAAACTTGTTCCTGTGATGTACAGTGCAATATATCACTTTTCAGTTTTCCTGTTATAATAATTGAACAGGCGACACGTATGTGAATTAGTTTACAAAGTTGTGCTTTGCTTTTCTGTTCTTTCCTTGTAAACTTGTTACTGTGAAGTACACGGCCTTAGATCACTTTTCAGTTTTCCGGTTATAATAAATGACCAGGCGGCACGTATGTGAATTAGTTTACAAAGTAGTGCTTTGCTTTTCTGTTCTTTCGTTGGAAACTTGTTCCTGAGCTGTACAGTGCGATATATCACTTTTCAGTTTTCCTGTATTCCTAATTGAGCGAGAGACACACATGTCATTTAGTTTACAAAGTAGTGTTTGTCATTTCTGTTCTTTTGTTGGAAACTTGTTTCTGTGCTGTACAGTGTGATATGTCAGTTTTCAGGTTTCCTGTTATAATAATTGAATGGGTGACACATATGTGAATTAGTTTACAAAGTAGTGCTTTGCTTTTCTGTTCTTTCCTTAAAAACTTGTTCCTGTGCTGTACACCGTCTTAGATCACTTTTCAGTTTTCCGGTTATAATAATTGACCGGGCGACACATATGTGAATTAGTTTACAAAGTAGTGCTTTGCTTTTCTGTTCTTTCTTTGGAAACGTTTTCCTAGCTGTACAGTGCGATATATCACTTTTCAGTTTTCCTGTATTCCTAATGGAACGAGCAACACTCATGTGATTTAGTTTACAAATTAGTGCTTTGCTTTTCTGTTCTTTCATTTGAAACTTGTTCCTGTGCTGTACAGTGCGTTTTATTACTTTTCAGTTTTCCTGTTATAATAATTGAACAGGCGACACGTATGTGAATTAGTTTACAAAGTAGTGCTTTGCTTTTCTGTTCTTTGTTTGGAAACGTTTTCCTAGCTGTACAGTGCGATATATCACTTTTCAGTTTTCCTGTATTCCTAATTGGCCGAGCGACACACATGTGATTCCGTTTAAAAGTAGTGCTTTGCTTTTCTGTTCTTTCGTTGGAAACTTGTTCCAGTGATGTACAGTGCAATATATCACACTTTTCAGTTTTCCTGTATTCCTACTTGAGCGAGAGACACACATGTGATTCAGTTTACAATGTAGTGATTGGCCTTTATGTTCTTTTGTTGGAAACTTGTTCCTGTTCCTGTTAGGAACAAGTTAGGGTTAGTGTTAGGGTTAGGGTTAGGGTTAGGGTTAGGGTAGGGTTAGGGTTAGGGTTAGGGTTAGGGTTAGGGTAGGGTTAGGGTTAGAGTTACGGTTACGGTTAGGGGTTAGGGTTAGGGTTAGGGTCAGGATTTAGGGTTAGGTTTAGGGTTAGGGTTAGGGTAGGGTTAGGTTTAGGGGTTAGGGTTAGGGTTAGGTTTTAGGGTTAGGGTTATGGTTAGGGTTATATCACTTTTCAGTTTTCCTGTTATAATAGTTGAACAGGCGACACATATATAAATTAGTTTACAAAGTTGTGCTTTGTGTTTCTGTTCTTTCGATGGAAACTTGTTTCTCTGCTGTACATTGCGAGATAAAACTTTTCAGGTTTCCTGTATTCCTACTTGAGCGAGAGACACACATGTGATTCAGTTTACAGTGTAGTGCTTGGCCTTTATGTTCTTTCGTTGGAAACTTGTTCCTGTTAGGAACAAGTTAGGGTTAGGGTTAGGGTTAGTTTTAGGGGTACGGTTAGGGTTAGGGTAGGGTTAGGGTTACGGTTAGGGTTAGGGTAGGGTTAGGGTTAGGGTTAGGGTTACGGTTAGGGGTTAGGGTTAAGGTTAGGGTTAGGTTTTAGGGTTAGGGTTAAGGTTAGGGTTAGGGTAGGGTTAGGGTTAGGGGTTAGCGTTAGGGTTAGGGTTAGGTTTTAGGGTTAGGGTTATGGTTAGTGTTATATCACTTTTCAGTTTTCCTGTTATAATTGTTGAACAGGCGACACATATATAAATTAGTTTACAAAGTTGTGCTTTGTGTTTCTGTTCTTTCGATGGAAACTTGTTTCTCGGCTGTACATTGCGAGATAACACTTTTCAGGTTTCCTGTATTCCTACTTGAGCGAGATACACACATGTGATTCAGTTTACAATGTAGTGCTTGGCCTTTATGTTCTTTTGTTGGAAACTTGTTCCTGTTCCTGTTAGGAACAAGTTAGGGTTAGGGTTAGGGTTAGGGTTAGGGTTAGGGTTAGGGTAGGGTTAGGGTTAGGGTTAGGGTTAGGGGTTAGGGTTAGGGTTAGGGTGAGGTTTTAGGGTTATGGTTGGGGTTAGTGTTAGTGTAGGGTTAGGGTTAGGGGTTAGGGTTAGGGTTAGGTTTTAGGGTTAGGGTTATGGTTAGGGTTATATCACTTTTCAGTTTTCCTGTTATAATAGTTGAACAGGCGACACATATATAAATTAGTTTACAAAGTTGTGCTTTGTGTTTCTGTTCTTTCGATGGAAACTTGTTTCTCTGCTGTACATTGCGAGATAGCACTTTTCAGGTTTCCTGTATTCCTACTTGAGCGAGAGACACACATGTGATTCAGTTTACAATGTAGTGCTTGGCCTTTATGTTTTTTTGTTGGAAACTTGTTCCTGTTCCTGTTAGGAACAAGTTAGGGTTAGGGTTAGGGTTAGGGTTAGGGTTAGGGTTAGGTTAGGGTTAGGATTAGGGTTAGGGTAGGGTTAGGGTTAGGGTTAGGGATAGGGGTTAGGTTTAGGTTTTAGCGTTAGGGTTAGGGTTATATCACTTTTCAGTTTTCCTGTTATAATAGTTGAACAGGCGACACATATATAAATTAGTTTACAAAGTTGTGCTTTGTGTTTCTGTTCTTTCGATGGAAACTTGTTTCTCTGCTGTACATTGCGAGATAACACTTTTCAGGTTTCCTGTATTCCTACTTGAGCGAGAGACACACATGTGATTCAGTTTACAATGTAGTGTTGGCCTTTATGTTCTTTTGTTGGAAACTTGTTCCTCTTCCTGTTAGGAACAAGTTAGGGTTAGGGTTAGGGTTAGGGTTAGGGTTAGGGTTAGGGTTAGGGTAGGGGTAGGGTTAGGGTTAGGGTTAGGGTAGGGTTAGGGTTAGGGTTAGGTTTAGGGGTTAGGGTTAGGTTTTAGGGTTAGGGTTAGGGTTATATCACTTTTCAGTTTTCCTGTTATAATAGTTGAACAGGCGACACATATATAAATTAGTTTACAAAGTTGTGTTTTGTGTTTCTCTTCTTTCGATGGAAAGTTGTTTCTCTGCTGTACATTGCGAGATAACACTTTTCAGTTTTCCTGTATTCCTAATTGCTCGAGCGACACACATGTGATTCCGTTTAAAAGTAGTGCTTTGCTTTTCTGTTCTTTCGTTGGAAACTTGTTCCTGTGATTTACAGTGCAATATATCACTTTTCAGTTTTCCTGTTATAATAATTGAACGGGCGACACGTATGTGAATTAGTTTACAAAGTAGTGCTTTGCTTTTCAGTTCTTTCCTTGTAAACTTGTTACTGTGAAGTACACGGCCTTAGATCACTTTTCAGTTTTCCGGTTATAATAAATGACCAGGCGGCACGTATGTGAATTAGTTTACAAAGTAGTGCTTTGCTTTTCTGTTCTTTCCTTAAAAACTTGTTCCTGTGCTGTACACCGTCTTAGATCACTTTTCAGTTGTCCGGTTATAATAATTGACCAGGCGACACATATGTGAATTTGTTTACAAAGTAGTGCTTTGCTTTTCTGTTCTTTCTTTGGAAACGTTTTCCTAGCTGTACAGTGCGATATATCACTTTTCAGTTTTCCAGTATTCCTAATTGGCCGAGCGACACACATGTGATTCCGTTTAAAAGTAGTGCTTTCCTTTTCTGTTCTTTCGTTGGAAACTTGTTCCTGTGATGTACAGTGCAATATATCACTTTTCAGTTTTCCTGTATTCATAATGGAACGAGCGACACACATGTGATTTAGTTAACAAATTAGTGCTTTGCTTTTCTGTTCTTTCATTTGAAACTTTTTCCTGTGCTGTACAGTGCGTTATATTACATTTCAGTTTTCCTGTTATAATAATTGAACAGGCGACACGTATGTGAATTAGTTTACAAAGTAGTGCTTTGCTTTTCTGTTCCTTCGTTGGAAACTTGTTCCTGAGCTGTACAGTGCGATATATCACTTTTCAGTTTTCCTGTATTCCTAATTGAGCGAGAGACACACATGTGATTTAGTTTACAAAGTAGTGTTTTGCGTTTCTGTTCTTTTGTTGGAAACTTGTTTCTGTGCTGTACAGTGTGATATGTCAGTTTTCAGGTTTCCTGTTATAATAATTGAATGGGTGACACATATGTGATTTAGTTTACAAAGTAGTGCTTTGCTTTTCTGTTCTTTCCTTAAAATCTTGTTCCTGTGCTGTACACCGTCTTAGATTACTTTTCAGTTTTCCGGTTATAATAATTGACCAGGCGACACATATGTGAATTAGTTTACAAAGTAGTGCTTTGCTTTTCTGTTCTTTCTTTGGAAACGTTTTCCTAGCTGTACAGTGCGATATATCACTTTTCAGTTTTCCTGTATTCCTAATGGAACGAGCAACACTCATGTGATTTAGTTTACAAATTAGTGCTTTGCTTTTCTGTTCTTTCATTTGAAACTTGTTCCTGTGCTGTACAGTGCATTTTATTACTTTTCAGTTTTCCTGTTATAATAATTGAACAGGCGACACGTATGTGAATTAGTTTACAAAGTAGTGCTTTGCTTTTCTGTTCTTTCTTTGGAAACGTTTTCCTAGCTGTACAGTGCGATATATCACTTTTCAGTTTTCCTGTATTCCTAATTGGCCGAGCGACACACATGTGATTCCGTTTAAAAGTAGTGCTTTGCTTTTCTGTTCTTTCATTGGAAACTTGTTCCTGTGATGTACAGTGCAATATATCACACTTTTCAGTTTTCCTGTATTCCTATTTGAGCGAGAGACACACATGTGATTCAGTTTACAATGTAGTGCTTGGCCTTTATGTTCTTTCATTGGAAACCTGTTCCTGTTAGGAACAAGTTAGGGTTAGGGTTAGGGTTAGGGTTAGGGTTAGGGTTAGGGTAGGGTTAGGGTTAGGGTTAGGGTAGGGTTAGGGTTAGGGTTAGGGTTACGGTTAGGGTTTAGGGTTAGGGTTAGGGTTAGGTTTTAGGGTTAGATTTAGGGTTAGGGTTAGGGTAGGGTTAGGGTTAGGGGTTAGGGTTAGGGTTAGGTTTTAGGGTTAGGGTTATGGTTAGGGTTATATCACTTTTCAGTTTTCCTGTTATAATAGTTGAACAGGCGACACATATATAAATTAGTTTACAAAGTTGTGCTTTGTGTTTCTGTTCTTTCGATGGAAACTTGTTTCTCTGCTGTACATTGCGAGATAACACTTTTCAGGTTTCCTGTATTCCTACTTGAGCGAGAGACACACATGTGATTCAGTTTACAATGTAGTGCTTGGCCTTTATGTTTTTTTTGTTGGAAACTTGTTCCTGTTCCTGTTAGGAACAAGTTAGGGTTAGGGTTAGGGTTAGGGTTAGGGTTAGGGTTAGGGTAGGGTTAGGGTTAGGGTTAGGGTTAGGGTAGGGTTAGGGTTAGGGTTAGGGAAAGGGGTTAGGGTTAGGTTTTAGGGTTAGGGTTAGGGTTATATCACTTTTCAGTTTTCCTGTTATAATAGTTGAACAGGCGACACATATATAAATTAGTTTACAAAGTTGTGCTTTGTGTTTATGTTCTTTCGATGGAAACTTGTTTCTCTGCTGTACATTGCGAGATAACACTTTTCAGTTTTCCTGTATTCCTAATTGCGCGAGCGACACACATGTGATTCCGTTTAAAAGTAGTGCTTTGCTTTTCTGTTATTTCGTCGGAAACTTGTTCTAGTGCTGTACAGTGCGATATAACACTTTTCAGTTTTCTTGTATTCCTAATGGAACGAGCGACACACATGTGATTCCGTTTAAAAGTAGTGCTTTGCTTTTCTGTTCTTTCGTTGGAAACTTGTTCCTGTGATGTACAGTGCAATATATCACTTTTCAGTTTTCCTGTATTCCTACTTGAGCGAGAGACACACATGTGATTCAGTTTACAATGTAGTGCTTGGTCTTTATGTTCTTTTGTTGGAAACTTGTTCCTGTTCCTTTTAGGAATAAGTTAGGGTTAGGGTTAGGGTTAGGGTTAGGGTTAGGGTTAGGGTTAGGGTAGGGTTAGGGTTAGGGGTTAGGGTTAGGGTTAGGGTTAGGTTTTAGGGTTAGGGTTATGGTTAGGGTTATATCACTTTTCAGTTTTCCTGTTATAATAGTTGAACAGGCGACACATATATAAATTAGTTTACAAAGTTGTGCTTTGTGTTTCTGTTCTTTCGATGGAAACTTGTTTCTCTGCTGTACATTGCGAGATACCACTTTTCAGTTTTCCTGTATTCCTAATTGCGCGAGTGACACACATGTGATTCCGTTTAAAAGCAGTGCTTTGCTTTTCTGTTATTTCGTCGGAAACTTGTTCTTGTGCTGTACAGTGCGATATAACATTTTTCAGTTTTCTTGTATTCCTAATGGAACGAGCGACACACATGTGATTCCGTTTAAAAGTAGTGCTTTGCTTTTCTGTTCTTTCGTTGGAAACTTGTTCCTGTGATGTACAGTGCAATATATCACTTTTCAGTTTTCCTGTATTCCTACTTGAGCGAGAGACACACATGTGATTCAGTTTACAATGTAGGGCTTGGCCTTTATGTTCTTATGTTGGAAACTTGTTCCTGTTCCTGTTAGGAACAAGTTAGGGTTAGGGTTAGGGTTAGGGTTAGGGTTAGGGTTAGGGTAGGGTTAGGGTTAGGGTTAGGGTTAGGGTAGGGTTAGAGTTAGGGTTAGGGTTACGGTTCGGGGTTAGGGTTAGGGTTAGGGTTAGGTTTTAGAGTTAGGGTTAGGGTTAGGGTTAGGGTAGGGTTAGGGTTAGGGGTTAGGGTTAGGGTTAGGGTTAGGTTTTAGGGTTAGGGTTATGGTTAGGGTTATATCACTTTTCAGTTTTCCTGTTATAATAGTTGAACAGGTGACACAGATATAAATTAGTTTACAAAGTTGTGCTTTGTGATTCTGTTCTTTCGATGGAAACTTGTTTCTCTGCTGTACATTGCGAGATAACACTTTTCAGGTTTCCTGTATTCCTACTTTAGCAAGAGACACACATGTGATTCAGTTTACAATGTGGTGCTTGGCCTTTATGTTCTTTTGTTGGAAACTTGTTCCTGTTCCTGTTAGGAACAAGTTAGGGTTAGGGTTAGGGTTAGGGTTAGGGTTAGGGTTAGGGTTAGGGTTAGGGTTAGGGTAGGGGTAGGGTTAGGGTTAGGGTTAGGGTAGGGTTAGGGTTAGGGTTAGGTTTAGGGGTTAGGGTTAGGTTTTCGGGTTAGGGTTAGTGTTATATCACTTTTCATTTTTCCTGTTATAATAGTTGAACAGGCGACACATATATAAATTAGTTTACAAAGTTGTGTTTTGTGTTTCTGTTCTTTCGATGGAAAGTTGTTTCTCTGCTGTACATTGCGAGATAACACTTTTCAGTTTTCCTGTATTCCTAATTGCTCGAGCGACACACATGTGATTCCGTTTAAAAGTAGTGCTTTGCTTTTCTGTTCTTTCGTTGGAAACTTGTTCCTGTGATGTACAGTGCAATATATCACTTTTCAGTTTTCCTGTATTCCTACTTGAGCGAGAGACACACATGTGATTCAGTTTACAATGTAGGGCTTGGCCTTTATGTTCTTATGTTGGAAACTTGTTCCTGTTCCTGTTAGGAACAAGTTAGGGTTAGGGTTAGGGTTAGGGTTAGGGTTAGGGTTAGGGTAGTGTTAGGGTTAGGGTTAGGGTTAGGGTAGGGTTAGAGTTAGGGTTAGGGTTACGGTTAGGGGTTAGGGTTAGGGTTAGGGTTAGGTTTTAGAGTTAGGGTTAGGGTTAGGGTTAGGGTAGGGTTAGGGTTAGGGGTTAGGGTTAGGGTTAGGGTTAGGTTTTAGGGTTAGGGTTATGGTTAGGGTTATATCACTTTTCAGTTTTCCTGTTATAATAGTTGAACAGGTGACACATATATAAATTAGTTTACAAAGTTGTGCTTTGTGATTCTGTTCTTTCGATGGAAACTTGTTTCTCTGCTGTACATTGCGAGATAACACTTTTCAGGTTTCCTGTATTCCTACTTTAGCAAGAGACACACATGTGATTCAGTTTACAATGTGGTGCTTGGCCTTTATGTTCTTTTGTTGGAAACTTGTTCCTGTTCCTGTTAGGAACAAGTTAGGGTTAGGGTTAGGGTTAGGGTTAGGGTTAGGGTTAGGGTTAGGGGTAGGGTTAGGGTTAGGGTTAGGGTAGGGTTAGGGTTAGGGTTAGGTTTAGGGGTTAGGGTTAGGTTTTAGGGTTAGGGTTAGGGTTATATCACTTTTCAGTTTTCCTGTTATAATAGTTGAACAGGCGACACATATATAAATTAGTTTACAAAGTTGTGTTTTGTGTTTCTGTTCTTTCGATGGAAAGTTGTTTCTCTGCTCTACATTGCGAGATAACACTTTTCAGTTTTCCTGTATTCCTAATTGCTCGAGCGACACACATGTGATTCCGTTTAAAAGTAGTGCTTTGCTTTTCTGTTCTTTCGTTGGAAACTTGTTCCTGTGATGTACAGTGCAATATATCACTTTTCAGTTTTCCTGTTATAATAATTGAACAGGCGACACGTATGTGAATTAGTTTACAAAGTAGTGCTTTGCTTTTCTGTTCTTTCCTTGTAAACTTGTTACTGTGAAGTACACGGCCTTAGATCACTTTTCAGTTTTCCGGTTATAATAAATGACCAGGCGGCACGTATGTGAATTAGTTTACAAAGTAGTTCTTTGCTTTTCTGTTCTTTCCTTAAAAACTTGTTCCTGTGCTGTACACCGTCTTAGATCACTTTTCAGTTTTCCGGTTATAATAATTGACCAGGCGACACATATGTGAATTAGTTTACAAAGTAGTGCTTTGCTTTTCTGTTCTTTCTTTGGAAACGTTTTCCTAGCTTTACAGTGCGATATATCACTTTTCAGTTTTCCTGTATTCCTAATGGAACGAGCAACACTCATGTGATTTAGTTTACAAATTAGTGCTTTGCTTTTCTGTTCTTTCATTTGAAACTTGTTCCTGTGCTGTACAGTGCGTTTTATTACGTTTCAGTTTTCCTGTTATAATAATTGAACAGGCGACACGTATGTGAATTAGTTTACAAAGTAGTGCTTTGCTTTTCTGTTCTTTGTTTGGAAATGTTTTCCTAGCTGTACAGTGCGATATATCACTTTTCAGTTTTCCTGTATTCCTAATTGGCCGAGCGACACACATGTGATTCCGTTTAAAAGTAGTGCTTTGCTTTTCTGTTCTTTCGTTGGAAACTTGTTCCAGTGATGTACAGTGCAATATATCACACTTTTCAGTTTTCCTGTATTCCTACTTGAGCGAGAGACACACATGTGATTCAGTTTACAATGTAGTGCTTGGCCTTTATGTTCTTTCGTTGGAAACTTGTTCCTGTTAGGAACAAGTTAGGGTTAGGGTTAGGGTTAGTGTTAGGGGTAGGGTTAGGGTTAGGGTAGGGTTAGGGTTAGGGTTAGGGTTAGGATAGGGTTAGGGTTAGGGTTAGGGTTACGGTTAGGGGTTAGGGTTAAGGTTAGGGTTAGGTTTTAGGGTTAGGGTTAAGGTTAGGGTTAGGGTAGGGTTAGGGTTAGGGGTTAGCGTTAGGGTTAGGGTTAGGTTTTAGGGTTAGGGTTATGGTTAGGGTTATATCACTTTTCAGTTTTCCTGTTATAATAGTTGAACAGGTGACACATATATAAATTAGTTTACAAAGTTGTGCTTTGTGTTTCTGTTCTTTCAATGGAAACTTGTTTCTCTGCTGTACGTTGCGAGATAACACTTTTCAGGTTTCCTGTATTCCTACTTGAGCGAGAGACACACATGTGATTCAGTTTACAATGTAGTGCTTGGCCTTTATGTTCTTTTGTTGGAAACTTGTTCCTGTTCCTGTTAGGAACAAGTTAGGGTTAGGGTTAGGGTTAGGGTTAGGGTTAGGGTTAGTGTTAGGGTTAGGGTAGGGTTAGTGTTAGGGTTAGGGTTAGGGTAGGGTTAGGGTTAGGGTTAGGGTTAGGGGTTAGGGTTAGGGTTAGGTTTTAGGGTTAGGGTTAGGGTTATATCACTTTTCAGTTTTCCTGTTATAATAGTTGAACAGGCGACACATATATAAATTAGTTTACAAAGTTGTGCTTTGTGTTTCTGTTCTTTCGATGGAAACTTGTTTCTCTGCTCTACATTGCGAGATACCACTTTTCAGTTTTCCTGTATTCCTAATTGAGCGAGCGACACACATGTGATTCCGTTTAAAAGTAGTGCTTTGCTTTTCTGTTATTTCGTCGGAAACTTGTTCTTGTGCTGTACAGTGCGATATAACACTTTTCAGTTTTCCTGTATTCCTAATGGAACGAGTGACACACATGTGATTCCGTTTAAAAGTAGTGCTTTGCTTTTCTGTTCTTTCGTTGGAAACTTGTTCCTGTGATGAACAGTGCAATATATCACTTTTCAGTTTTCCTGTATTCCTACTTGAGCGAGAGACACACATGTGATTCAGTTTACAATGTAGTGCTTGGCCTTTATGTTCTTTTGTTGGAAACTTGTTCCTGTTCCTGTTAGGAACAAGTTAGGGTTAGGGTTAGGGTTAGGGTTAGGGTTAGGGTTAGGGTTAGGGTAGGGTTAGGGTTAGGGTTAGGGTTAGGGGTTAGGGTTAGGGTTAGGGTGAGGTTTTAGGGTTATGGTTAGGGTTAGGGTTAGGGTAGGGTTAGGGTTAGGGGTTAGGGTTAGGGTTAGGTTTTAGGGTTAGGGTTATGGTTAGGGTTATATCACTTTTCAGTTTTCCTGTTATAATAGTTGAACAGGCGACACATATATAAATTAGTTTACAAAGTTGTGCTTTGTGTTTCTGTTCTTTCGATGGAAACTTGTTTCTCTGCTGTACATTGCGAGATAACACTTTTCAGGTTTCCTGTATTCCTACTTGAGCGAGAGACACACATGTGATTCAGTTTACAATGTAGTGCTTGGCCTTTATGTTTTTTTGTTGGAAACTTGTTCCTGTTCCTGTTAGGAACAAGTTAGGGTTAGGGTTAGGGTTAGGGTTAGGGTTAGGGTTAGGGTTAGGGTTAGGTTTAGGGTTAGGGTTAGGGTAGGGTTAGGGTTAGGGTTAGGGTTAGGGTAGGGTTAGGGTTAGGGTTAGGGATAGGGGTTAGGGTTAGGTTTTAGCGTTAGGGTTAGGGTTATATCACTTTTCAGTTTTCCTGTTATAATAGTTGAACAGGCGACACATATATAAATTAGTTTACAAAGTTGTGCTTTGTGTTACTGTTCTTTTGATGGAAACTTGTTTCTCTGCTGTACATTGCGAGATACCACTTTTCAGTTTTCCTGTATTCCTAATTGCGCGAGCGACACACATGTGATTCCGTTTAAAAGTAGTGCTTTGCTTTTCTGTTATTTCATCGGAAACTTGTTCTTGTGCTGTACAGTGCGATATAACACTTTTCAGTTTTCCTGTATTCCTAATGGAACGAGCGACACACATGTGATTTAGTTAACAAATTAGTGCTTTGCTTTTCTGTTCTTTCATTTGAAACTTTTTACTGTGCTGTACAGTGCGTTATATTACTTTTCAGTTTTCCTGTTATAATAATTGAACAGGCGACACGTATGTGAATTAGTTTACAAAGTAGTGCTTTGCTTTTCTGTTCCTTCGTTGGAAACTTGTTCCTGAGCTGTACAGTGCGATATATCACTTTTCAGTTTTCCTGTATTCCTAATTGAGCGAGAGACACACATGTGATTTAGTTTACAAAGTAGTGTTTTGCGTTTCTGTTCTTTTGTTGGAAACTTGTTTCTGTGCTGTACAGTGTGATATGTCAGTTTTCAGGTTTCCTGTTATAATAATTGAATGGGTGACACATATGTGATTTAGTTTACAAAGTAGTGCTTTGCTTTTTTGTTCTTTCCTTAAAATCTTGTTCCTGTGCTGTACACCGTCTTAGATTACTTTTCAGTTTTCCGGTTATAATAATTGACCAGGCGACACATATGTGAATTAGTTTACAAAGTAGTGCTTTGCTTTTCTGTTCTTTCTTTGGAAACGTTTTCCTAGCTGTACAGTGCGATATATCACTTTTCAGTTTTCCTGTATTCCTAATGGAACGAGCAACACTCATGTGATTTAGTTTACAAATTAGTGCTTTGCTTTTCTGTTCTTTCATTTGAAACTTGTTCCTGTGCTGTACAGTGCATTTTATTACTTTTCAGTTTTCCTGTTATAATAATTGAACAGGCGACACGTATGTGAATTAGTTTACAAAGTAGTGCTTTGCTTTTCTGTTCTTTCTTTGGAAACGTTTTCCTAGCTGTACAGTGCGATATATCACTTTTCAGTTTTCCTGTATTCCTAATTGGCCGAGCGACACACATGTGATTCCGTTTAAAAGTAGTGCTTTGCTTTTCTGTTCTTTCGTTGGAAACTTGTTCCTGTGATGTACAGTGCAATATATCACACTTTTCAGTTTTCCTGTATTCCTATTTGAGCGAGAGACACACATGTGATTCAGTTTACAATGTAGTGCTTGGCCTTTATGTTCTTTCGTTGGAAACCTGTTCCTGTTAGGAACAAGTTAGGGTTAGGGTTAGGGTTAGGGTTAGGGTTAGGGTTAGGGTAGGGTTAGGGTTAGGGTTAGGGTAGGGTTAGGGTTAGGGTTAGGGTTACGGTTAGGGGTTAGGGTTAGGGTTAGGGTTAGGTTTTAGGGTTAGATTTAGGGTTAGGGTTAGGGTAGGGTTAGGGTTAGGGGTTAGGGTTAGGGTTAGATTTTAGGGTTAGGGTTATGGTTAGGGTTATATCACTTTTCAGTTTTCCTGTTATAATAGTTGAACAGGCGACACATATATAAATTAGTTTACAAAGTTGTGCTTTGTGTTTCTGTTCTTTCGATGGAAACTTGTTTCTCTGCTGTACATTGCGAGATAACACTTTTCAGGTTTCCTGTATTCCTACTTGAGCGAGAGACACACATGTGATTCAGTTTACAATGTAGTGCTTGGCCTTTATGTTTTTTTTGTTGGAAACTTGTTCCTCTTCCTGTTAGGAACAAGTTAGTGTTAGGGTTAGGGTTAGGGTTAGGGTTAGGGTTAGGGTTAGGGTAGGGTTAGGGTTAGGGTTAGGGTTAGGGTAGGGTTAGGGTTAGGTTTAGGGAAAGGGGTTAGGGTTAGGTTTTAGGGTTAGGGTTAGGGTTATATCACTTTTCAGTTTTCCTGTTATAATAGTTGAACAGGCGACACATATATAAATTAGTTTACAAAGTTGTGCTTTGTGTTTATGTTCTTTCGATGGAAACTTGTTTCTCTGCTGTACATTGCGAGATAACACTTTTCAGTTTTCCTGTATTCCTAATTGCGCGAGCGACACACATGTGATTCCGTTTAAAAGTAGTGCTTTGCTTTTCTGTTATTTCGTCGGAAACTTGTTCTAGTGCTGTACAGTGCGATATAACACTTTTCAGTTTTCTTGTATTCCTAATGGAACGAGCGACACACATGTGATTCCGTTTAAAAGTAGTGCTTTGCTTTTCTGTTCTTTCGTTGTAAACTTGTTCCTGTGATGTACAGTGCAATATATCACTTTTCAGTTTTCCTGTATTCCTACTTGAGCGAGAGACACACATGTGATTCAGTTTACAATGTAGTGCTTGGTCTTTATGTTCTTTTGTTGGAAACTTGTTCCTGTTCCTTTTAGGAATAAGTTAGGGTTAGGGTTAGGGTTAGGGTTAGGGTTAGGGTTAGGGTAGGGTTAGGGTTAGGGTTAGGGTTAGGGTAGGGTTAGGGTTAGGGTTAGGGTTACGGTTAGGGGTTAGGGTTAGGGTTAGGGTTAGGTTTCAGGGTTAGGGTTAGGGTTAGGGTTAGGGTAGGGTTAGGGTTAGGGGTTAGGGTTAGGGTTAGGGTTAGGTTTTAGGGTTAGGGTTATGGTTAGGGTTATATCACTTTTCAGTTTTCCTGTTATAATAGTTGAACAGGCGACACATATATAAATTAGTTTACAAAGTTGTGCTTTGTGTTTCTGTTCTTTCGATGGAAACTTGTTTCTCTGCTGTACATTGCGAGATACCCCTTTTCAGTTTTCCTGTATTCCTAATTGCGTGAGCGACACACATGTGATTCCGTTTAAAAGTAGTGGTTTGCTTTTCTGTTCTTTCGTTGGAAACTTGTTCCTGTGATGTACAGTGCAATATATCACTTTTCAGTTTTCCTGTTATAATAATTGAATAGGCGACACGTATGTGAATTAGTTTACAAAGTAGTGCTTTGCTTTTCTGTTCTTTCCTTGTAAACTTGTTACTGTGAAGTACACGGCCTTAGATCACTTTTCAGTTTTCCGGTTATAATAAATGACCATGCGGCACGTATGTGAATTAGTTTACAAAGTAGTGCTTTGCTTTTCTGTTCTTTCGTTGGAAACTTGTTCCTGAGCTGTACAGTGCGATATATCACTTTTCAGTTTTCCTGTATTCCTAATTGAGCGAGCGACACACATGTGATTTAGTTTACAAATTAGTGCTTTGCTTTTCTGTTCTTTCATTTGAAACTTGTTCCTGTGCTGTACAGTGCGTTTTATTACTTTTCAGTTTTCCTGTTATAATAATTGAACAGGCGACACGTATGTGAATTAGTTTACAAAGTAGTGCTTTGCTTTTCTGTTCTTTCTTTGGAAACGTATTCCTAGCTGTACAGTGCGATATATCACTTTTCAGTTTTCCTGTATTCCTAATTGGCCGAGCGACACACATGTGAATCCGTTTAAAAGTAGTGCTTTGCTTTTCTGTTCTTTTTTTGGAAACTTGTTACTGTGATGTACAGTGCAATATATCACATTTTTCAGTTTTCCTGTATTCCAACTTGAGCGAGAGACACACATGTGATTCAGTTTACAATGTAGCGCTTGGCCTTTATGTTCTTTCGTTGGAAACTTGTTCCTGTTAGGAACAAGTTAGGGTTAGGGTTAGGGTTAGGGTTAGGGTTAGGGTTAGGGTTAGGGTAGGGTTAGGGTTAGGGTTAGGGTTAGGGTAGGGTTAGGGTTAGGGTTAGGGTTACGGTTAGGGGTTAGGGTTAGGGTTAGGGTTAGGTTTTAGGGTTAGGGTTAGGGTTAGGGTAGGGTTAGGGTTAGGGGTTAGGGTTAGGGTTAGTGTTAGGTTTTAGGGTTAGGGTTAGGGTTAGGGTTATATCACTTTTCAGTTTTCCTGTTATAATAGTTGAACAGGAGATACATATATAAATTAGTTTACAAAGTTTTGCTTTGTGTTTCTCTTCTTTCGATGGAAAATTGTTTCTCTGCTGTACATTGCGAGATAACACTTTTCAGGTTTCCTGTGTTCCGACTTGAGCGAGAGACACACATGTGATTCAGTTTACAATGTAGTGCTTGGCCTTTATGTTCTTTTGTTGGAAACTTGTTCCTGTTCCTGTTAGGAAGAAGTTAAGGTTAGGGTTAGGGTTAGGGTTAGGGTTAGGGTGAGGGTTAGGGTTAGGGTTAGGGTAGGGTTAGGGTTAGGGTTAGGGTTAGGGTTAGGGTAGGGTTAGGGTTAGGGTTAGGGTTAGGGGTTTAGGATTAGGGTTAGGTTTTAGGGTTAGGGTTAGGGTTATATCACTTTTCAGTTTTCCTGTTATAATAGTTGAACAGTCGACACATATATAAATCAGTTTACAAAGTTGTGCTTTGTGTTTCTGTTCTTTCGATGGAAACTTGTTTCTCTGCTGTACATTGCGAGATAACACTTTTCAGTTTTCCTGTATTCCTAATTGCGCGAGCGACACACATGTGATTCCGTTTAAAAGTAGTGCTTTGCTTTTCTGTTATTTCGTCGGAAACTTGTTCTTTTGCTGTACAGTGCGATATAACACTTTTCAGTTTTCCTGTATTCCTAATGGAACGAGCGACACACATGTGATTTAGTTTACAAATTAGTGCTTTGCTTTTCGATTCTTTCATTTGAAACTTGTTCCTGTGCTGTACAGTGCGTTTTATTACTTTTCAGTTTTCCTGTTATAATAATTGAACAGGCGACACGTATGTGAATTAGTTTACAAAGTAGTGCTTTGCTTTTCTGTTCTTTCTTTGGAAACGTTTTCTTAGCTGTACGGTGCGATATATCACTTTTCAGTTTTCCTGTATTCCTAATTGGCCGAGCGACACACTTGTGATTCCATTTAAAAGTAGGGCTTTGCTTTTCTGTTCTTTCGTTGGAAACTTGTTCCTGTGATGTACAGTGCAAGATATCACTTTTCAGTTTTCCTGTATTACTACTTGAGCGAAAGACACACATGTGATTCAGTTTACAATGTAGTGCTTGGCCTTTATGTTTTTCGTTGGAAACTTGTTCCTGTTAGGAACAAGTTAGGGTTAGGGTTAGGGTTAGTGTTAGTGTTAGGGTTAGGGTTAGGGTAGGGTTAGGGTTAGGGTTAGGGTTAGGGTAGGGTAGGGTTAGGATTAGGGTTAGGGAAAGGGGTTAGGGTTAGGTTTTAGGGTTAGGGTTAGGGTTATATCATTTTCAGTTTTCCTGTTATAATAGTTGAACAGGCGACACATATATAAATTAGTTTACAAAGTTGTGCTTTGTGTTTATGTTCTTTCGATGGAAACTTGTTTCTCTGCTGTACATTGCGAGATAACACTTTTCAGTTTTCCTGTATTCCTAATTGCGCGAGCAACACACATGTGATTCCGTTTAAAAGTAGTGCTTTGCTTTTCTGTTATTTCGTCGGAAACTTGTTCTAGTGCTGTACAGTGCGATATAACACTTTTCAGTTTTCTTGTATTCCTAATGGAACGAGCGACACACATGTGATTCCGTTTAAAAGTAGTGCTTTGCTTTTCTGTTCTTTTGTTGGAAACTTGTTTCTGTGCTGTACAGTGTGATATGTCAGTTTTCAGGTTTCCTGTTATAATAATTGAATGGGCGACACGTATGTGATTTAGTTTACAAAGTAGTGATTTGCTTTTCTGTTCTTTCCTTAAAAACTTGTTCCTGTGCTGTACACCGTCTTAGATCACTTTTCAGTTTTCTGGTTATAATAATTGACCAGGCGACACATATGTGAATTAGTTTACAAAGTAGTGCTTTGCTTTTCTGTTCTTTCGTTGGAAACTTGTTCCTGTTAGGAACAAGTTAGGGTTAGGGTTAGGGTTAGGGTTAGGGTTAGGGTAGGGTTAGGGTTAAGGTTAGGGTTAGGGTTAGGGTTAGGGTTAGGGGTTGGGTTAGGGTAATGTTTTAGGGTTAGGGTTATGGTTAGGGTTATATCACTTTTCAGTTTTCCTGTTATAATAGTTGAACAGGCGACACATATATAAATTAATTTAAAAAGTTGTGCTTTGTGTTTCTGTTCTTTCGATGGAAACTTGTTTCTCTGCTGTACATTGCGAGATAACACTTTTCAGTTTTCCTGTATTCCTAATTGAGCGAGCGACACACATGTGATTCCATTTAAAAGTAGTGCTTTGCTTTTCTGTTATTTCGTCGGAAACTTGTTCTTGTGCTGTACAGTGCGATATATCACTTTTCAGTTTTCCTGTATTCCTAATGGAACGAGCGACACACATGTGATTCCATTTAAAAGTAGTGCTTTCCTTTTCTGTTCTTTCATTTGAAACTTGTTCCTGTACTGTACAGTGCGTTTTATTACTGTTCAGTTTTCCTCTTATAATAATTGAACAGGCGACACGTATGTGAATTAGTTTACAAAGTAGTGCTTTGCTTTTCTGTTCTTTCTTTGGAAACTTGTTACTGTGAAGTACACGGCTTTAGATCACTTTTCAGTTTTCCGGTTATAATAATTGACCAGGCAGCACGTATGTGAATTAGTTTACAAAGTAGTGTTTTGCTTTTCTGTTCTTTCGTTGGAAACTTGTTCCTGAGCTGTACAGTGTGATATATCACTTTTCAGTTTTCCTGTATTCCTAATTGAGCGAGCGACACACATGTGATTTAGTTTACAAAGTAGTGTTTTGCGTTTCTGTTCTTTTGTTGGAAACTTGTTCCTGTTCCTGTTAGGAACAAATTAGGGTTAGGGTTAGGGTTAGGGTTAGGGTTAGGGTTAGGGTTAGGGTTACGGTTAGCGTTAGGGTAGGGTTAGGGTTAGGGTTAGGGTTAGGGGTTAGGGTTAGGGTTAGGTTTTAGGGTTAGGGTTAGGGTTATATCACTTTTCAGTTTTCCTGTTATAATAGTTGAACAGGCGACACATATATAAATTAGTTTACAAAATTGTGCTTTGTGTTTCTGTTCTTTCGATGGAAACTTGTTTCTCTGCTGTACAATGCGACATAACACTTTTCAGTTTTCCTGTATTCCTAATTGCGCGAGCGACACACATGTGATTCCATTTAAAAGTAGTGCTTTGCTTTTCTGTTATTTCGTCGGAAACCTGTTCTTGTGCTGTACAGTGCGATATAACACTTTTCAATTTTCCTGTATTCCTAATGGAACGAGCGACACACATGTGATTTAGTTTACAAATTAGTGCTTTGCTTTTCTGTTCTTTCATTTGAAACTTGTTTCTGTGCTGTACAGTGTGATATGTCAGTTTTCAGGTTTCCTGTTATAATAATTGAATGGGTGACACATATGTGATTTAGTTTACAAAGTAGTGCTTTGCTTTTCTGTTCTTTCCTTAAAAACTTGTTCCTGTGCTGTACACCGTCTTAGATTACTTTTCAGTTTTCCGGTTATAATAATTGACCAGGCGACACATATGTGAATTAGTTTACAAAGTAGTGCTTTGCTTTTCTGTTCTTTCTTTGGAAACGTTTTCCTAGCTGTACAGTGCGATATATCACTTTTCAGTTTTCCTGTATTCCTAATGGAACGAGCAACACTCATGTGATTTAGTTTACAAATTAGTGCTTTGCTTTTCTGTTCTTTCATTTGAAACTTGTTCCTGTGCTGTACAGTGCATTTTATTACTTTTCAGTTTTCCTGTTATAATAATTGAACAGGCGACACGTTTGTGAATTAGTTTACAAAGTAGTGCTTTGCTTTTCTGTTCTTTCTTTGGAAACGTTTTCCTAGCTGTACAGTGCGATATATCACTTTTCAGTTTTCCTGTATTCCTAATTGGCCGAGCGACACACATGTGATTCCGTTTAAAAGTAGTGCTTTGCTTTTCTGTTCTTTCGTTGGAAACTTGTTCCTGTGATGTACAGTGCAATATATCACACTTTTCAGTTTTCCTGTATTCCTACTTGAGCGAGAGACACACATGTGATTCAGTTTACAATGTAGTGCTTGGCCTTTATGTTCTTTCGTTGGAAACTTGTTCCTGTTAGGAATAAGTTAGGGTTAGAGTTAGGGTTAGGGTTAGGGTTAGGGTTAGGGTAGGGTTATGGTTAGGGTTAGGGTTATGGTTAGGGGTTAGGGTTAGGTTTTAGGGTTAGATTTAGGGTTAGGGTTAGGGTAGGGTTAGGGTTAGGGGTTAGGGTTAGGGTTAGGTTTTAGGGTTAGGGTTATGGTTAGGTTTATATCACTTTTCAGTTTTCCTGTTATAATAGTTGAACAGGCGACACATATATAAATTAGTTTACAAAGTTGTGCTTTGTGTTTCTGTTCTTTCGATGGAAACTTGTTTCTCTGCTGTACATTGCGAGATAACACTTTTCAGGTTTCATGTATTCCTACTTGAGCGAGAGACACACATGTGATTCAGTTTACAATGTAGTGCTTGGCCTTTATGTTTTTTTGTTGGAAACTTGTTCCTGTTCCTGTTAGGAACAAGTTAGGGTTAGGGTTAGGGTTAGGGTTAGGGTTAGGGTAAGGGTTAGGGTAGGGTTAGGGTTAGGGTTAGGGTTATATCACTTTTCAGTTTTCCTGTTATAATAGTTGAACAGGAGATACATATATAAATTAGTTTACAAAGTTTTGCTTTGTGTTTCTCTTCTTTCGATGGAAAATTGTTTCTCTGCTGTACATTGCGAGATAACACTTTTCAGGTTTCCTGTGTTCCGACTTGAGCGAGAGACACACATGTGATTCAGTTTACAATGTAGTGCTTGGCCTTTATGTTCTTTTGTTGGAAACTTGTTCCTGTTCCTGTTAGGAAGAAGTTAAGGTTAGGGTTAGGGTTAGGGTTAGGGTTAGGGTTAGGGTGAGGGTTAGGGTTAGGGTTAGGGTAGGGTTAGGGTTAGGGTTAGGGTTAGGGTTAGGGTAGGGTTAGGGTTAGGGTTAGGGTTAGGGGTTTAGGATTAGGGTTAGGTTTTAGGGTTAGGGTTAGGGTTATATCACTTTTCAGTTTTCCTGTTATAATAGTTGAACAGTCGACACATATATAAATCAGTTTACAAAGTTGTGCTTTGTGTTTCTGTTCTTTCGATGGAAACTTGTTTCTCTGCTGTACATTGCGAGATAACACTTTTCAGTTTTCCTGTATTCCTAATTGCGCGAGCGACACACATGTGATTCCGTTTAAAAGTAGTGCTTTGCTTTTCTGTTATTTCGTCGGAAACTTGTTCTTTTGCTGTACAGTGCGATATAACACTTTTCAGTTTTCCTGTATTCCTAATGGAACGAGCGACACACATGTGATTTAGTTTACAAATTAGTGCTTTGCTTTTCGATTCTTTCATTTGAAACTTGTTCCTGTGCTGTACAGTGCGTTTTATTACTTTTCAGTTTTCCTGTTATAATAATTGAACAGGCGACACGTATGTGAATTAGTTTACAAAGTAGTGCTTTGCTTTTCTGTTCTTTCTTTGGAAACGTTTTCTTAGCTGTACGGTGCGATATATCACTTTTCAGTTTTCCTGTATTCCTAATTGGCCGAGCGACACACTTGTGATTCCATTTAAAAGTAGGGCTTTGCTTTTCTGTTCTTTCGTTGGAAACTTGTTCCTGTGATGTACAGTGCAAGATATCACTTTTCAGTTTTCCTGTATTACTACTTGAGCGAAAGACACACATGTGATTCAGTTTACAATGTAGTGCTTGGCCTTTATGTTTTTCGTTGGAAACTTGTTCCTGTTAGGAACAAGTTAGGGTTAGGGTTAGGGTTAGTGTTAGTGTTAGGGTTAGGGTTAGGGTAGGGTTAGGGTTAGGGTTAGGGTTAGGGTAGGGTAGGGTTAGGATTAGGGTTAGGGAAAGGGGTTAGGGTTAGGTTTTAGGGTTAGGGTTAGGGTTATATCATTTTCAGTTTTCCTGTTATAATAGTTGAACAGGCGACACATATATAAATTAGTTTACAAAGTTGTGCTTTGTGTTTATGTTCTTTCGATGGAAACTTGTTTCTCTGCTGTACATTGCGAGATAACACTTTTCAGTTTTCCTGTATTCCTAATTGCGCGAGCAACACACATGTGATTCCGTTTAAAAGTAGTGCTTTGCTTTTCTGTTATTTCGTCGGAAACTTGTTCTAGTGCTGTACAGTGCGATATAACACTTTTCAGTTTTCTTGTATTCCTAATGGAACGAGCGACACACATGTGATTCCATTTAAAAGTAGTGCTTTGCTTTTCTGTTCTTTTGTTGGAAACTTGTTTCTGTGCTGTACAGTGTGATATGTCAGTTTTCAGGTTTCCTGTTATAATAATTGAATGGGCGACACGTATGTGATTTAGTTTACAAAGTAGTGATTTGCTTTTCTGTTCTTTCCTTAAAAACTTGTTCCTGTGCTGTACACCGTCTTAGATCACTTTTCAGTTTTCTGGTTATAATAATTGACCAGGCGACACATATGTGAATTAGTTTACAAAGTAGTGCTTTGCTTTTCTGTTCTTTCGTTGGAAACTTGTTCCTGTTAGGAACAAGTTAGGGTTAGGGTTAGGGTTAGGGTTAGGGTTAGGGTAGGGTTAGGGTTAAGGTTAGGGTTAGGGTTAGGGTTAGGGTTAGGGGTTGGGTTAGGGTAATGTTTTAGGGTTAGGGTTATGGTTAGGGTTATATCACTTTTCAGTTTTCCTGTTATAATAGTTGAACAGGCGACACATATATAAATTAATTTAAAAAGTTGTGCTTTGTGTTTCTGTTCTTTCGATGGAAACTTGTTTCTCTGCTGTACATTGCGAGATAACACTTTTCAGTTTTCCTGTATTCCTAATTGAGCGAGCGACACACATGTGATTCCATTTAAAAGTAGTGCTTTGCTTTTCTGTTATTTCGTCGGAAACTTGTTCTTGTGCTGTACAGTGCGATATATCACTTTTCAGTTTTCCTGTATTCCTAATGGAACGAGCGACACACATGTGATTCCATTTAAAAGTAGTGCTTTCCTTTTCTGTTCTTTCATTTGAAACTTGTTCCTGTACTGTACAGTGCGTTTTATTACTGTTCAGTTTTCCTCTTATAATAATTGAACAGGCGACACGTATGTGAATTAGTTTACAAAGTAGTGCTTTGCTTTTCTGTTCTTTCTTTGGAAACTTGTTACTGTGAAGTACACGGCTTTAGATCACTTTTCAGTTTTCCGGTTATAATAATTGACCAGGCAGCACGTATGTGAATTAGTTTACAAAGTAGTGTTTTGCTTTTCTGTTCTTTCGTTGGAAACTTGTTCCTGAGCTGTACAGTGTGATATATCACTTTTCAGTTTTCCTGTATTCCTAATTGAGCGAGCGACACACATGTGATTTAGTTTACAAAGTAGTGTTTTGCGTTTCTGTTCTTTTGTTGGAAACTTGTTCCTGTTCCTGTTAGGAACAAATTAGGGTTAGGGTTAGGGTTAGGGTTAGGGTTAGGGTTAGGGTTACGGTTAGCGTTAGGGTAGGGTTAGGGTTAGGGTTAGGGTTAGGGGTTAGGGTTAGGGTTAGGTTTTAGGGTTAGGGTTAGGGTTATATCACTTTTCAGTTTTCCTGTTATAATAGTTGAACAGGCGACACATATATAAATTAGTTTACAAAATTGTGCTTTGTGTTTCTGTTCTTTCGATGGAAACTTGTTTCTCTGCTGTACAATGCGACATAACACTTTTCAGTTTTCCTGTATTCCTAATTGCGCGAGCGACACACATGTGATTCCATTTAAAAGTAGTGCTTTGCTTTTCTGTTATTTCGTCGGAAACCTGTTCTTGTGCTGTACAGTGCGATATAACACTTTTCAATTTTCCTGTATTCCTAATGGAACGAGCGACACACATGTGATTTAGTTTACAAATTAGTGCTTTGCTTTTCTGTTCTTTCATTTGAAACTTGTTTCTGTGCTGTACAGTGTGATATGTCAGTTTTCAGGTTTCCTGTTATAATAATTGAATGGGTGACACATATGTGATTTAGTTTACAAAGTAGTGCTTTGCTTTTCTGTTCTTTCCTTAAAAACTTGTTCCTGTGCTGTACACCGTCTTAGATTACTTTTCAGTTTTCCGGTTATAATAATTGACCAGGCGACACATATGTGAATTAGTTTACAAAGTAGTGCTTTGCTTTTCTGTTCTTTCTTTGGAAACGTTTTCCTAGCTGTACAGTGCGATATATCACTTTTCAGTTTTCCTGTATTCCTAATGGAACGAGCAACACTCATGTGATTTAGTTTACAAATTAGTGCTTTGCTTTTCTGTTCTTTCATTTGAAACTTGTTCCTGTGCTGTACAGTGCATTTTATTACTTTTCAGTTTTCCTGTTATAATAATTGAACAGGCGACACGTTTGTGAATTAGTTTACAAAGTAGTGCTTTGCTTTTCTGTTCTTTCTTTGGAAACGTTTTCCTAGCTGTACAGTGCGATATATCACTTTTCAGTTTTCCTGTATTCCTAATTGGCCGAGCGACACACATGTGATTCCGTTTAAAAGTAGTGCTTTGCTTTTCTGTTCTTTCGTTGGAAACTTGTTCCTGTGATGTACAGTGCAATATATCACACTTTTCAGTTTTCCTGTATTCCTACTTGAGCGAGAGACACACATGTGATTCAGTTTACAATGTAGTGCTTGGCCTTTATGTTCTTTCGTTGGAAACTTGTTCCTGTTAGGAATAAGTTAGGGTTAGAGTTAGGGTTAGGGTTAGGGTTAGGGTTAGGGTAGGGTTATGGTTACGGTTAGGGTTATGGTTAGGGGTTAGGGTTAGGTTTTAGGGTTAGATTTAGGGTTAGGGTTAGGGTAGGGTTAGGGTTAGGGGTTAGGGTTAGGGTTAGGTTTTAGGGTTAGGGTTATGGTTAGGTTTATATCACTTTTCAGTTTTCCTGTTATAATAGTTGAACAGGCGACACATATATAAATTAGTTTACAAAGTTGTGCTTTGTGTTTCTGTTCTTTCGATGGAAACTTGTTTCTCTGCTGTACATTGCGAGATAACACTTTTCAGGTTTCATGTATTCCTACTTGAGCGAGAGACACACATGTGATTCAGTTTACAATGTAGTGCTTGGCCTTTATGTTTTTTTGTTGGAAACTTGTTCCTGTTCCTGTTAGGAACAAGTTAGGGTTAGGGTTAGGGTTAGGGTTAGGGTTAGGGTAAGGGTTAGGGTAGGGTTAGGGTTAGGGTTAGGGTTAGGGTAGGGTTAGGGTTAGGGTTAGGGATAGGGGTTAGGGTTAGGTTTTAGGGTTAGGGTTAGGGTTATATCACTTTTCAGTTTTCCTGTTATAATAGTTGAACAGGCGACACATATATAAATTAGTTTACAAAGTTGTGCTTTGTGTTACTGTTCTTTTGATGGAAACTTGTTTCTCTGCTGTACATTGCGAGATACCACTTTTCAGTTTTCCTGTATTCCTAATTGCGCGAGCGACACACATGTGATTCCGTTTAAAAGTAGTGCTTTGCTTTTCTGTTATTTCGTCAGAAACTTGTTCTTGTGCTGTACAGTGCGATATAACACTTTTCAGTTTTCCTGTATTCCTAATGGAACGAGCGACACACATGTGATTTAGTTTACAAATTAGTGCTTTGCTTTTCTGTTCTTTCATTTTAAACTTTTTCCTGTGCTGTACAGTGCATTATATCACTTTTCAGTTTTCCTGTTATAATAATTGAACAGGCGACACGTATGTGAATTAGTTTACAAAGTAGTGCTTTGCTTTTCTGTTCCTTCGTTGGAAACTTGTTCCTGAGCTGTACAGTGCGATATATCACTTTTCAGTTTTCCTGTATTCCTAATTTAGCGAGCGACACACATGTCATTTAGTTTACAAAGTAGTGTTTTGCGTTTCTGTTCTTTTGTTGGAAACTTGTTTCTGTGCTGTACAGTGTGATATGTCAGTTTTCAGGTTTCCTGTTATAATAATTGAATGGGTGACACATATGTGACTTAGTTTACAAAGTAGTGCTTTGCTTTTCTGTTCTTTCCTTAAAATCTTGTTCCTGTGCTGTACACCGTCTTAGATTACTTTTCAGTTTTCCGGTTATAATAATTGACCAGGCGACACATATGTGAATTAGTTTACAAAGTAGTGCTTTGCTTTTCTGTTCTTTCTTTGGAAACGTTTTCCTAGCTGTACAGTGCGATATATCACTTTTCAGTTTTCCTGTATTCCTAATGGAACGAGCAACACTCATGTGATTTAGTTTACAAATTAGTGCTTTGCTTTTCTGTTCTTTCATTTGAAACTTGTTCCTGTGCTGTAGAGTGCATTTTATTACTTTTCAGTTTTCCTGTTATAATAATTGAACAGGCGACACGTATGTGAATTAGTTTACAAAGTAGTGCTTTGCTTTTCTGTTCTTTCTTTGAAAACGTTTTCCTAGCTGTACAGTGCGATATATCACTTTTCAGTTTTCCTGTATTCCTAATTGGCCGAGCGACACACATGTGATTCCGTTTAAAAGTAGTGCTTTGCTTTTCTGTTCTTTCGTTGGAAACTTGTTCCTGTGATGTACAGTGCAATATATCACACTTTTCAGTTTTCCTGTATTCCTACTTGAGCGAGAGACACACATGTGATTCAGTTTACAATGTAGTGCTTGGCCTTTATGTTCTTTCGTTGGAAACTTGTTCCTGTTAGGAACAAGTTAGGGTTAGGGTTAGGGTTAGGGTTAGGGTTAGGGTTAGGGTTAGGGTAGGGTTAGGGTTAGGGTTAGGGTAGGGTTAGGGTTAGGGTTATGGTTACGGTTAGGGGTTAGGGTTAGGGTTATGGTTAGGTTTTAGGGTTAGATTTAGGGTTAGGGTTAGGGTAGGGTTAGGGTTAGGGGTTAGGGTTAGGGTTAGGTTTTAGGGTTAGGGTTATGGTTAGGGTTATATCACTTTTCAGTTTTCCTGTTATAATAGTTGAACAGGCGACACATATATAAATTAGTTTACAAAGTTGTGCTTTGTGTTTCTGTTCTTTCGATGGAAACTTGTTTCTCTGCTGTACATTGCGAGATAACAGTTTTCAGGTTTCCTGTATTCCTACTTGAGCGAGAGACACACATGTGATTCAGTTTACAATGTAGTGCTTGGCCTTTATGTTTTTTTTGTTGGAAACTTGTTCCTGTTCCTGTTAGGAACAAGTTAGGGTTAGGGTTAGGGTTAGGGTTAGGGTTAGGGTTAGGGTTAGGGTAGGGTTAGGGTTAGGGTTAGGGTTAGGGTAGGGTTAGGGTTAGGGTTAGGGAAAGGGGTTAGGGTAGGTTTAGGGTTAGTGTTAGGGTTAGGGTAGGGTTAGGGTTAGGGTTAGGGTTACGGTTAGGGGTTAGGGTTAGGGTTAGGGTTAGGTTTTAGGGTTAGGGTTAGGGTTAGGGTTAGGGTAGGGTTAGGGTTAGGGGTTAGGGTTATGGTTAGGGTTAGGTTTTAGGGTTAGGGTTATGGTTAGGGTTATATCACTTTTCAGTTTTCCTGTTATAATAGTTGAACAGGCGACACATATATAAATTAGTTTACAAAGTTGTGCTTTGTGTTTCTGTTCTTTCGATGGAAACTTGTTTCTCTGCTGTACATTGCGAGATACCCATTTTCAGTTTTCCTGTACTCCTAATTGCGTGAGCGACACACATGTGATTCCGTTTAAAAGTAGTGGTTTGCTTTTCTGTTCTTTCGTTGGAAACTTGTTCCTGTGATGTACAGTGCAATATATCACTTTTCAGTTTTCCTGTTATAATAATTGAATAGGCGACACGTATGTGAATTAGTTTACAAAGTAGTGCTTTGCTTTTCTGTTCTTTCCTTTTAAACTTGTTACTGTGAAGTACACGGCCTTAGATCACTTTTCAGTTTTCCGGTTATAATAAATGACCAGGCGGCACGTATGTGAATTAGTTTACAAAGTAGTGCTTTGCTTTTCTGTTCTTTCGTTGGAAACTTGTTCCTGAGCTGTACAGTGCGATATATCACTTTTCAGTTTTCCTGTATTCCTAATTGAGCGAGCGACACACATGTGATTTAGTTTACAAAGTAGTGTTTGGCATTTCTGTTCTTTTGTTGGAAACTTGTTTCTGTGCTGTACAGTGTGATATGTCAGTTTTCAGGTATCCTGTTATAATAATTGAATGGGTTACACATATGTGATTTAGTTTACAAAGTAGTGCTTTGCTTTTCTGTTCTTTCCTTAAAAACTTGTTCCTGTGCTGTACACCGTCTTAGATCACTTTTCAGTTTTCTGGTTATAATAATTGACCAGGCGACACATATGTGAATTAGTTTACAAAGTAGTGCTTTGCTTTTCTGTTCTTTCTTTGGAAACGTTTTCCTAGCTGTACAGTGCGATATATCACTTTTCAGTTTTCCTGTATTCCTAATGGAACGAGCAACACTCATGTGATTTAGTTTACAAATTAGTGCTTTGCTTTTCTGTTCTTTCATTTGAAACTTGTTCCTGTGCTGTACAGTGCGTTTTATTACTTTTCAGTTTTCCTGTTATAATAATTGAACAGGCGACACGTATGTGAATTAGTTTACAAAGTAGTGCTTTGCTTTTCTGTTCTTTCTTTGGAAACGTATTCCTAGCTGTACAGTGCGATATATCAATTTTCAGTTTTCCTGTATTCCTAATTGGCCGAGCGACACACATGTGATTCCGTTTAAAAGTAGTGCTTTGCTTTTCTGTTCTTTTGTTGGAAACTTGTTACTGTGATGTACAGTGCAATATATCACATTTTTCAGTTTTCCTGTATTCCAACTTGAGCGAGAGACACACGTGATTCAGTTTACAATGTAGCGCTTGGCCTTTATGTTCTTTCGTTGGAAACTTGTTCCTGTTAGGAACAAGTTAGGGTTAGGGTTAGGGTTAGGGTTAGGGTTAGGGTTAGGGTTAGGGTTAGGGTAGGGTTAGGGTTAGGGTTAGGGTTAGGGTAGGGTTAGGGTTAGGGTTAGGGTTACGGTTAGGGGTTAGGGTTAGGGTTAGGATTATGTTTTAGGGTTAGGGTTAGGGTTAGGGTAGGGTTAGGTTTAGGGGTTAGGGTTAGGGTTAGTGTTAGGTTTTAGGGTTAGGGTTATGGTTAGGGTTATATCACTTTTCAGTTTTCCTGTTATAATAGTTGAACAGGAGATACATATATAAATTAGTTTACAAAGTTTTGCTTTGTGTTTCTGTTCTTTCGATGGAAACTTGTTTCTCTGCTGTACATTGCGAGATAACACTTTTCAGGTTTCCTGTGTTCCTACTTGAGGGAGAGACACACATGTGATTCAGTTTACAATGTAGTGCTTGGCCTTTATGTTCTTTTGTTGGAAACTTGTTCCTGTTCCTGTTAGGAAGAAGTTAAGGTTAGGGTTAGGGTTAGGGTTAGGGTTAGGGTGAGGGTTAGGGTTAGGGTTAGGGTAGGGTTAGGGTTAGGGTTAGGGTTAGGGTTAGGGTAGGGTTAGGGTTAGGGTTAGGGTTAGGGGTTTAGGGTTAGGGTTAGGTTTTAGGGTTAGGGTTAGGGTTATATCACTTTTCAGTTTTCCTGTTATAATAGTTGAACAGTCGACACATATATAAATCAGTTTACAAAGTTGTGCTTTGTGTTTCTGTTCTTTCGATGGAAACTTGTTTCTCTGCTGTACATTGCGAGATAACACTTTTCAGTTTTCCTGTATTCCTAATTGCGCGAGCGACACACATGTGATTCCGTTTAAAAGTAGTGCTTTGCTTTTCTGTTATTTCGTCGGAAACTTGTTCTTTTGCTGTACAGTGCGATATAACACTTTTCAGTTTTCCTGTATTCCTAATGGAACGAGCGACACACATGTGATTTAGTTTACAAATTAGTGCTTTGCTTTTCTGTTCTTTCATTTGAAACTTGTTCCTGTGCTGTACAGTGCGTTTTATTACTTTTCAGTTTTCCTGTTATAGTAATTGAACAGGCGACATGTATGTGAATTAGTTTACAAAGTAGTGCTTTGCTTTTCTGTTCTTTCTTTGGAAACGTTTTCTTAGCTGTACGGTGCGATATATCACTTTTCAGTTTTCCTGTATTCCTAATTGGCCGAGCGACACACTTGTGATTCCATTTAAAAGTAGGGCTTTGCTTTTCTGTTCTTTCGTTGGAAACTTGTTCCTGTGATGTACAGTGCAAGATATCACTTTTCAGTTTTCCTGTATTCCTACTTGAGCGAAAGACACACATGTGATTCAGTTTACAATGTAGTGCTTGGCCTTTATGTTTTTCGTTGGAAACTTGTTCCTGTTAGGAACAAGTTAGGGTTAGGGTTAGGGTTAGGGTTAGTGTTAGGGTTAGGGTTAGGGTAGGGTTAGGGTTAGGGTTAGGGTAGGGTAGGGTTAGGGTTAGGGTTAGGGTTAGGGTTAGGGGTTAGGGTTAGGGTTAGGTTTTAGGTTTAGGCTTAAGGTTATATCACTTTTCAGTTTTCCTGTTATAATAGTTGAACAGGCGACACATATATAAATTAGTTTACAAAGTTGTGCTTTGTGTTTCTGTTCTTTCGATGGAAACTTGTTTCTCTGCTGTACATTGCGAGATAACACTTTTCAGTTTTCCTGTATTCCTAATTGAGCGAGCGACACACATGTGATTCCATTTAAAAGTAGTGCTTTGCTTTTCTGTTATTTCGTCGGAAACTTGTTCTTGTGCTGTACAGTGCGATATATCACTTTTCAGTTTTCCTGTATTCCTAATGGAACGAGCGACACACATGTGATTCCGTTTAAAAGTAGTGCTTTCCTTTTCTGTTCTTTCATTTGAAACTTGTTCTTGTACTGTACAGTGCGTTTTATTACTGTTCAGTTTTCCTCTTATAATAATTGAACAGGCGACACGTATGTGAATTAGTTTACAAAGTAGTGCTTTGCTTTTCTGTTCTTTCTTTGGAAACGTTTTCCTACTATACAGTGCGATATATCACTTTTCAGTTTTCCTGTATTCCTAATTGACCGAGCGACACACATGTGATTCCGTTTAAAAGTAGTGCTTTGCTTTTCTCTTCTTTCGTTGGAAACTTGTTCCTGTGATATACAGTGCAATATATCACTTTTCAGTTTTCCTGTATTCCTAATTGACCGAGCGACACACATGTGATTCCGTTTAAAAGTAGTGCTTTCCTTTTCTGTTCTTTCATTTGAAACTTTTTCCTGTGCTGTACAGTGTGTTATATCACTTTTCAATTTTCCTGTTATAGAAATTGAACAGGCGACACGTATGTGAATTAGTTTACAAAGTAGTGCTTTGCTTTTCTGTTCTTTCTTTGGAAACTTGTTACTGTGAAGTACACAGCTTTAGATCACTTTTCAGTTTTCCGGTTATAATAATTGACCAGGCAGCACGTATGTGAATTAGTTTACAAAGTAGTGTTTTGCTTTTCTGTTCTTTCGTTGGAAACTTGTTCCTGAGCTGTACAGTGCGATATATCACTTTTCAGTTTTCCTGTATTCCTAATTGAGCGAGCGACACACATGTGATTTAGTTTACAAAGTAGTGTTTTGCGTTTCTGTTCTTTTGTTGGAAACTTGTACCTGTTCCTGTTAGGAACAAGTTAGGGTTAGGGTTAGGGTTAGGGTTAGGGTTAGGGTTAGGTTAGGGTTAGGGTTAGGGTAGGGTTAGGGTTAGGGTTAGGGTTATGGTTAGGGGTTAGGGTTAGGTTTTAGGGTTAGATTTAGGGTTAGGGTTAGGGTAGGGTTAGGGTTAGGGGTTAGGGTTAGGGTTAGGTTTTAGGGTTAGGGTTAGGGTTAGGGTTATATCACTTTTCAGTTTTCCTGTTATAATAGTTGAACAGGCGACACATATATAAATTAGTTTACAAAGTTGTGCTTTTTGTTTCTGTTCTTTCGATGGAAACTTGTTTCTCTGCTGTACATTGCGAGATAACACTTTTCAGGTTTCCTGTATTCCTACTTGAGCGAGAGACACACATGTGATTCAGTTTACAATGTAGTGCTTGGACTTTATGTTTTTTTGTTGGAAACTTGTTCCTGTTCCTGTTAGGAACAAGTTAGGGTTAGGGTTACGATTAGGGTTAGGGTTAGGGTTAGGGTTAGGGTAGGGTTAGGGTTAGGGTTAGGGTTAGGGTAGGGTTAGGGTTAGGGTTAGGGAAAGGGGTTAGGGTTAGGTTTTAGGGTTAGGGTTAGGGTTATATCACTTTTCAGTTTTCCTGTTATAATAGTTGAACAGGCGACACATATATAAATTAGTTTACAAAGTTGTGCTTTGTGTTTCTGTTCTTTCGATGGAAACTTGTTTCTCTGCTGTACATTGCGAGATAACACTTTTCAGTTTTCCTGTATTCCTAATTGCGCGAGCGACACACATGTGATTCCGTTTAAAAGTAGTGCTTTGCTTTTCTGTTATTTCGTCGGAAACTTGTTCTTGCGCTGTACAGTGTGATATAACACTTTTCAGTTTTCCTGTATTCCTAATGGAACGAGCGACACACATGTGATTTAGTTTACAAATTAGTGCTTTGCTTTTCTGTTCTTTCATTTGAAACTTTTTCCTGTGCTGTACAGTGCGTTATATCACTTTTCAGTTTTCCTGTTATAATAATTGAATAGGCGACACGTATGTGAATTAGTTTACAAAGTAGTGCTTTGCTTTTCTGTTCTTTCCTTGTAAACTTGTTACTGTGAAGTACACGGCCTTAGATCACTTTACAGTTTTCCGGTTATAATAAATGACCAGGCGGCACGTATGTGAATTAGTTTACAAAGTAGTGCTTTGCTTTTCTGTTCTTTCGTTGGAAACTTGATCCTGAGCTGAAAAGTGCGATATATCACTTTTCAGTTTTCCTGTATTCCTAATGGAACGAGCGACACACATGTGATTTAGTTTACAAATTAGTGCTTTGCTTTTCTGTTCTTTCATTTGAAACTTGTTCCTGTGCTGTACAGTGCGTTTTATTACTTTTCAGTTTTCCTGTCATAATAATTGAACAGGCGACACATATGTGAATTAGTTTACAAAGTAGTGCTTTGCTTTTCTGTTCTTTCTTTGGAAACCTTTTCCTAGCTGTACACTGCGATATATCACTTTTCAGTTTTTCTGTATTCCTAATTGGCCGAGCGACACACATGTGATTCCGTTTAAAAGTAGTGCTTTGCTTTTCTGTTATTTCGTCGGAAACTTGTTCTTGTGCTGTACAGTGCGATATAACACTTTTCAGTTTTCCTGTATTCCTAATGGAACGAGCGACACACATGTGATTTAGTTTACAAATTAGTGCTTTGCTTTTCTGTTCTTTCATTTGAAACTTGTTCCTGTGCTGTACAGTGCGTTTTATTACTTTTCAGTTTTCCTGTCATAATAATTGAACAGGCGACACATATGTGAATTAGTTTACAAAGTAGTGCTTTGCTTTTCTGTTCTTTCTTTGGAAACGTATTCCTAGCTGTACAGTGCGATATATCACTTTTCAGTTTTCCTGTATTCCTAATGGAACGAGCGACACACATGTGATTTAGTTTACAAATTAGTGCTTTGCTTTTCTGTTCTTTCATTTGAAACTTTTTCCTGTGCTGTACAGTGCGTTATATCACTTTTCAGTTTTCCTGTTATAATAATTGAACAGGCGACACGTATGTGAATTAGTTTACAAAGTAGTGCTTTGCTTTTCTGTTCTTTCCTTGTAAACCTGTTACTGTGAAGTACACGGCCTTAGATCACTTTTCAGTTTTCCGGTTATAATAAATGACCAGGCGGCACGTATGTGAATTAGTTTACAAAGTAGTGCTTTGCTTTTCTGTTCTTTCTTTGGAAACCTTTTCCTAGCTGTACAGTGCGATATATCACTTTTCAGTTTTCCTGTATTCCTAATTGGCCGAGCGACACACATGTGATTCCGTTTAAAAGTAGTGCTTTCCTTTTCTGTTCTTTCGTTGGAAACTTGTTCCTGTGATGTACAGTGCAATATATCACTTTTCAGTTTTCCTGTATTGCTACTTGAGCGAGAGACACACATGTGATTCAGTTTACAATGTAGTGCTTGGCCTTTATGTTCTTTTGTTGGAAACTTGTTCCTGTTCCTGTTAGGAACAAGTTAGGGTTAGGGTTAGGGTTAGGGTTAGTGTTAGGGTAGGGTTAGGTTTAGGGTTAGGGTTAGGGTAGGGTTAGGGTTAGGGTTAGGGTTAGGGTTAGGGTTAGGGTTAGGGTTAGGGGTTAGGGTTAGGGTTAGGTTTTAGGGTTAGGGTTAGGGTTATATCACTTTTCAGTTTTCCTGTTATAATAGTTGAACAGGCGACACATATATAAATTAGTTTACAAAGTTGTGCTTTGTGTTTCTGTTCTTTCGATGGAAACTTGTTTCTCTGCTGTACATTGCGAGATAACACTTTTCAGTTTTCCTGTATTCCTAATTGCGCGAGCGACACACATGTGATTCCGTTTAAAAGTAGTGCTTTGCTTTTCTGTTATTTCGTCGGAAACTTGTTCTTGCGCTGTACAGTGCGATATAACACTTTTCAGTTTTCCTGTATTCCTAATGGAACGAGCGACACACATGTGATTTAGTTTACAAATTAGTGCTTTGCTTTTCTGTTCTTTCATTTGAAACTTGTTCCTGTGCTGTACAGTGCGTTATATCACTTTTCAGTTTTCCTGTTATAATAATTGAACAGGCGACACGTATGTGAATTAGTTTACAAAGTAGTGCTTTGCTTTTCTGTTCTTTCCTTGTAAACTTGTTACTGTGAAGTACACGGCCTTAGATCACTTTTCAGTTTTCCGGTTATAATAAATGACCAGGCGGCACGTATGTGAATTAGTTTACAAAGTAGTGCTTTGCTTTTCTGTTCTTTCGTTGGAAACTTGTTCCTGAGCTGTACAGTGCGATATATCACTTTTCAGTTTTCCTGTATTCCTAATTGAGCGAGCGACACACATGTGATTTAGTTTACAAAGTAGTGTTTTGCGTTTCTGTTCTTTTGTTGGAAACTTGTTTCTGTGCTGTACAGTGTGATATGTCAGTTTTCAGGTTTCCTGTTATACTAATTGAATGGGCCACACGTATGTGATTTAGTTTACAAAGTAGTGCTTTGCTTTTCTGTTCTTTCCTTAAAAACTTGTTCCTGTGCTGTACACCGTCTTAGATCACTTTTCAGTTTTCCGGTTATAATAATTGACCAGGCGACACATATGTGAATTAGTTTACAAAGTAGTGCTTTGCTTTTCTGTTCTTTCTTTGGAAACGTTTTCCTAGCTGTACAGTGCGATATATCACTTTTCAGTTTTCCTGTATTCCTAATTGGCCGAGCGACACACATGTGATTCCGTTTAAACGTAGTGCTTTGCTTTTCCGTTCTTTTGTTGGAAACTTGTTCCTGTGATGTACAGTGCAATATATCACACTTTTCAGTTTTCCTGTATTCCTACTTGAGCGAGCGACACACATGTGATTCACTTTACAATATAGTGCTTGGCCTTTATGTTCTTTTGTTGGAAACTTGTTCCTCTTAGGAACAAGTTAGGGTTAGGGTTAGGGTTAGGGTTAGGGTTAGGGTTAGGGTTAGGGTAGGGTTAGGGTTAGGGTTAGGGTTAGGGTAGGGTTAGGGTTAGGGTTAGGGTTACGGTTAGGGGTTAGGGTTAGGGTTAGGGTTAGGTTTTAGGGTTAGTGTTAGGGTTAGGGTTAGAGTAGGGTTAGGGTTAGGTTTTAGGGTTAGGGTTATGGTTAGGGTTATATCACTTTACAGTTTTCCTGTTATAATAGTTGAACAGGCGACACATATATAAATTAGTTTACAAAGTTGTGCTTTGTGTTTCTGTTCTTTCGATGGAAACTTGTTTCTCTGCTGTACATTGCGAGATAACACTTTTCAGTTTTCCTGTATTCCAAATTGTTCGAGCGACACACATGTGATTCCGTTTAAAAGTAGTGCTTTGCTTTTCTGTTATTTCGTCGGAAACTTGTTCTTGTGCTGTACAGTACGATATACACTTTTCAGTTTTCCTGTATTCCTAATGAAACGAGCGACACACATGTGATTTAGTTTACAAATTAGTGCTTTCCTTTTCTGTTCTGTCATTTGAAACTTGTTCCTGTGCTGTACAGTGCGTTTTATTACTGTTCAGTTTTCCTGTTATAATAATTGAACAGGCGACACGTATGTGAATTAGTTTACAAAGTAGTGCTTTGCTTTTCTGTTCTTTCTTTGGAAACGTTTTCGTACTATACCATGCGATATATCACTTTTCAGTTTTCCGGTATTCCTAATTGACCGAGCGACACACATGTGATTCCGTTTAAATGTAGTGCTTTGCTTTTCTGTTCTTTCGTTGGAAACTTGTTCCTGTGATGTACAGTGCAATATATCACTTCTCAGTTTTCCTGTATTCCTAATTGACCGAGCGACACACATGTGATTCCGTTTAAAAGAAGTGCTTTCCTTTTCTGTTCTTTCATTTGAAACTTTTTCCTGTGCTGTACAGTGTGTTATATCACTTTTCAATTTTCCTGTTATAAAAATTGAACAGGCGACACGTATGTGAACTAGTTTACAAAGTAGTGCTTTGCTTTTCTGTTCTTTCTTTGGAAACTTGTTACTGTGAAGTACAGGGCTTTAGATCACTTTTCAGTTTTCCGGTTATAATAATTGACCAGGCAGCACGTATGTGAATTAGTTTACAAAGTAGTGTTTTGCTTTTCTGTTCTTTCGTTGGAAACTTGTTCCTGAGCTGTACAGTGCGATATATCACTTTTCAGTTTTCCTGTATTCCTAATTGAGCGAGCGACACACATGTGATTTAGTTTACAAAGTAGTGTTTTGCGTTTCTGTTCTTTTGTTGGAAACTTGTTCCTGTTCCTGTTAGGAACAAGTTAGGGTTAGGGTTAGGGTTAGGGTTAGGGTTAGGGTTAGGGTTAGGTTAGGGTTAGGGTTAGTGTAGGGTTAGGGTTAGGGTTAGGGTTAGGGTAGGGTTAGGGTTAGGGTTAGGGTTAGTGGTTAGCGTTAGGGTTAGGTTTTAGGGTTAGGGTTAGGGTTATATCACTTTTCAGTTTTCCTGTTATAATAGTTGAACAGGCGACACATACATAAATTAGTTTACAAAGTTCTGCTTTGTGTTTCTGTTCTTTCGATGGAAACTTGTTTCTCTGCTGTACATTGCGACATAACACTTTTCAGTTTACCTATATTCATAATTGCGCGAGCGACACACATGTGATTCCGTTTAAAAGTAGTGCTTTGCTTTTCTGTTATTTCATCGGAAACTTGTTCTTGCGCTGTACAGTGCGATATATCACTTTTCAGTTTTCCTGTATTCCTAATGGAACAAGCGACACACATGTGATTTAGTTTACAAATTGGTGCTTTGCTTTTCTGTTCTTTCATTTGAAACTTGTTCCTGTGCTGTACAGTGCGTTATATCACTTTTCAGTTTTCCTGTTATAATAATTGAACAGGCGACACGTATGTGAATTAGATTACAAAGTAGTGCTTTGCTTTTCTGTTCTTTCCTTGTAAACTTGTTACTGTGAAGTACACGGCCTTAGATCACTTTTCAGTTTTCCGGTTATAATAAATGACCAGGCGGCACGTATGTGAATTAGTTTACAAAGTAGTGCTTTGCTTTTCTGTTCTTTCATTGGAAACTTGTTCCTGAGCTGTACAGTGCGATATATCACTTTTCAGTTTTCCTGTATTCCTAATTGAGCGAGCGACACACATGTGATTTAGTTTACAAAGTAGTGTTTTGCGTTTCTGTTCTTTTGTTGGAAACTTGTTTCTGTGCTGTACAGTGTGATATGTCAGTTTTCAGGTTTCCTGTTATACTAATTGAATGGGCGACACGTATGTGATTTAGTTTACAAAGTAGTGCTTTGCTTTTCTGTTCTTTCCTTAAAAACTTGTTCCTGTGCTGTACACCGTCTTAGATCACTTTTCAGTTTTCCGGTTATAATAATTGACCAGGCGACACATATGTGAATTAGTTTACAAAGTAGTGCTTTGCTTTTCTGTTCTTTCTTTGGAAACGTTTTCCTAGCTGTACAGTGCGATATATCACTTTTCAGTTTTCCTGTATTCCTAATTGGCCGAGCGACACACATGTGATTCCGTTTAAACGTAGTGCTTTGCTTTTCCGTTCTTTCGTTGGAAACTTGTTCCTGTGATGTACAGTGCAATATATCACACTTTTCAGTTTTCCTGTATTCCTAATTGCGCGAGCGACACACATGTGATTCCGTTTAAAAGTAGTGCTTTGCTTTTCTGTTATTTCGTCGGAAACTTGTTCTTGCGCTGTACAGTGTGATATAACACTTTTCAGTTTTCCTGTATTCCTAATGGAACGAGCGACACACATGTGATTTAGTTTACAAATTAGTGCTTTGCTTTTCTGTTCTTTCATTTGAAACTTTTTCCTGTGCTGTACAGTGCGTTATATCACTTTTCAGTTTTCCTGTTATAATAATTGAACAGGCGACACGTATGTGAATTAGTTTACAAAGTAGTGCTTTGCTTTTCTGTTCTTTCCTTGTAAACTTGTTACTGTGAAGTACACGGCCTTAGATCACTTTTCAGTTTTCCGGTTATAATAAATGACCAGGCGGCACGTATGTGAATTAGTTTACAAAGTAGTGCTTTGCTTTTCTGTTCTTTCGTTGGAAACTTGATCCTGAGCTGTACAGTGCGATATATCACTTTTCAGTTTTCCTGTATTCCTAATGGAACGAGCGACACACATGTGATTTAGTTTACAAATTAGTGCTTTGCTTTTCTGTTCTTTCATTTGAAACTTGTTCCTGTGCTGTACAGTGCGTTTTATTACTTTTCAGTTTTCCTGTCATAATAATTGAACAGGCGACACATATGTGAATTAGTTTACAAAGTAGTGCTTTGCTTTTCTGTTCTTTCTTTGGAAACCTTTTCCTAGCTGTACAGTGCGATATATCACTTTTCAGTTTTCCTGTATTCCTAATTGAGCGAGCGACACACATGTGATTTAGTTTACAAAGTAGTGTTTTGCGTTTCTGTTCTTTTGTTGGAAACTTGTTTCTGTGCTGTACAGTGTGATATGTCAGTTTTCAGGTTTCCTGTTATAATAATTGAATGGGCGACACGTATGTGATTTAGTTTACAAAGTAGTGCTTTGCTTTTCTGTTCTTTCTTTAAAAACTTGTTCCTGTGCTGTACACCGTCTTAGATCACTTTTCAGTTTTCCGGTTATAATAATTGACCAGGCGACACATATGTGAATTAGTTTACAAAGTAGTGCTTTTCTTTTCTGTTCTTTCTTTGGAAACGTTTTCCTAGCTGTACAGTGCGATATATCACTTTTCAGTTTTCCTGTATTCCTAATTGGCCGAGCGACACACATGTGATTCCGTTTAAACGTAGTGCTTTGCTTTTCCGTTCTTTCGTTGGAAACTTGTTCCTGTGATGTACAGTGCAATATATCACACTTTTCAGTTTTCCTGTATTCCTACTTGAGCGAGCGACACACATGTGATTCAGTTTACAATGTAGTGCTTGGCCTTTATGTTCTTTTGTTGGAAACTTGTTCCTGTTCCTGTTAGGAACAAGTTAGGGTTAGGGTTAGGGTTAGTGTTAGGGTTAGGGTTAGGGTTAGGGTAGGGTTAGGGTTAGGGTTAGGGTTAGGGTAGGGTTAGGGTTAGGGTTACGGTTACGGTTAGGGGTTAGGGTTAGGGTTAGGGTTAGGTTTTAGGGTTAGTGTTAGGGTTAGGGTTAGAGTAGGGTTAGGGTTAGGTTTTAGGGTTAGGGTTATGGTTAGGGTTATATCACTTTACAGTTTTCCTGTTATAATAGTTGAACAGGCGACACATATATAAATTAGTTTACAAAGTTGTGCTTTGTGTTTCTGTTCTTTCGATGGAAACTTGTTTCTCTGCTGTACATTGCGACATAACACTTTTCAGTTTACCTATATTCCTAATTGCGCGAGCGACTCACATGTGATTCCGTTTAAAAGTAGTGCTTTGCTTTTCTGTTATTTCGTCGGAAAGTTGTTCTTGCGCTGTACAGTGCGATATAACACTTTTCAGTTTTCCTGTATTCCTAATGGAACGAGCGACACATATGTGATTTAGTTTACAAATTAGTGCTTTGCTTTTCTGTTCTTTCATTTGAAACTTTTTCCTGTGCTGTACAGTGCGTTATATCACTTTTCAGTTTTCCTGTTATAATAATTGAACAGGCGACACGTATGTGAATTAGTTTACAAAGTAGTGCTTTGCTTTTCTGTTCTTTCCTTGTAAACTTGTTACTGTGAAGTACACGGCCTTAGATCACTTTTCAGTTTTCCGGTTATAATAAATGACCAGGCGGCACGTATGTGAATTAGTTTACAAAGTAGTGCTTTGCTTTTCTGTTCTTTCATTTGAAACTTTTTCCTGTGCTGTACAGTGCGTTATATCACTTTTCAGTTTTCCTGTTATAATAATAGAAAAGGCGACACGTATGTGAATTAGTTTACAAAGTAGTGCTTTGCTTTTCTGTTCTTTCCTTGTAAACTTGTTACTGTGAAGTACACGGCCTTAGATCACTTTTCAGTTTTCCGGTTATAATAAATGACCAGGCGGCACGTATGTGAATTAGTTTACAAAGTAGTGCTTTGCTTTTCTGTTCTTTCCTTGTAAACTTGTTACTGTGAAGTACACGGCCTTAGATCACTTTTCAGTTTTCCGGTTATAATAAATGACCAGGCGGCACGTATGTGAATTAGTTTACAAAGTAGTGTTTTGCTTTTCTGTTCTTTCGTTGGAAACCTGTTCCTGAGCTGTACAGTGCGATATATCACTTTTCAGTTTTCCTGTATTCCTAATTGGCCGAGCGACACACATGTGATTCCGTTTAAACGTAGTGCTTTGCTTTTCCGTTCTTTTGTTGGAAACTTGTTCCTGTGATGTACAGTGCAATATATCACACTTTTCAGTTTTCCTGTATTCCTACTTGAGCGAGCGACACACATGTGATTCACTTTACAATATAGTGCTTGGCCTTTATGTTCTTTTGTTGGAAACTTGTTCCTCTTAGGAACAAGTTAGGGTTAGGGTTAGGGTTAGGGTTAGGGTTAGGGTTAGGGTTAGGGTAGGGTTAGGGTTAGGGTTAGGGTTAGGGTAGGGTTAGGGTTAGGGTTAGGGTTACGGTTAGGGGTTAGGGTTAGGGTTAGGGTTAGGTTTTAGGGTTAGTGTTAGGGTTAGGGTTAGAGTAGGGTTAGGGTTAGGTTTTAGGGTTAGGGTTATGGTTAGGGTTATATCACTTTACAGTTTTCCTGTTATAATAGTTGAACAGGCGACACATATATAAATTAGTTTACAAAGTTGTGCTTTGTGTTTCTGTTCTTTCGATGGAAACTTGTTTCTCTGCTGTACATTGCGAGATAACACTTTTCAGTTTTCCTGTATTCCAAATTGTTCGAGCGACACACATGTGATTCCGTTTAAAAGTAGTGCTTTGCTTTTCTGTTATTTCGTCGGAAACTTGTTCTTGTGCTGTACAGTACGATATACACTTTTCAGTTTTCCTGTATTCCTAATGGAACGAGCGACACACATGTGATTTAGTTTACAAATTAGTGCTTTGCTTTTCTGTTCTTTCATTTGAAACTTGTTCCTGTGCTGTACAGTGCGTTTTATTACTTTTCAGTTTTCCTGTCATAATAATTGAACAGGCGACACATATGTGAATTAGTTTACAAAGTAGTGCTTTGCTTTTCTGTTCTTTCTTTGGAAACGTATTCCTAGCTGTACAGTGCGATATATCACTTTTCAGTTTTCCTGTATTCCTAATGGAACGAGCGACACACATGTGATTTAGTTTACAAATTAGTGCTTTGCTTTTCTGTTCTTTCATTTGAAACTTTTTCCTGTGCTGTACAGTGCGTTATATCACTTTTCAGTTTTCCTGTTATAATAATTGAACAGGCGACACGTATGTGAATTAGTTTACAAAGTAGTGCTTTGCTTTTCTGTTCTTTCCTTGTAAACCTGTTACTGTGAAGTACACGGCCTTAGATCACTTTTCAGTTTTCCGGTTATAATAAATGACCAGGCGGCACGTATGTGAATTAGTTTACAAAGTAGTGCTTTGCTTTTCTGTTCTTTCTTTGGAAACCTTTTCCTAGCTGTACAGTGCGATATATCACTTTTCAGTTTTCCTGTATTCCTAATTGGCCGAGCGACACACATGTGATTCCGTTTAAAAGTAGTGCTTTCCTTTTCTGTTCTTTCGTTGGAAACTTGTTCCTGTGATGTACAGTGCAATATATCACTTTTCAGTTTTCCTGTATTGCTACTTGAGCGAGAGACACACATGTGATTCAGTTTACAATGTAGTGCTTGGCCTTTATGTTCTTTTGTTGGAAACTTGTTCCTGTTCCTGTTAGGAACAAGTTAGGGTTAGGGTTAGGGTTAGGGTTAGTGTTAGGGTAGGGTTAGGTTTAGGGTTAGGGTTAGGGTAGGGTTAGGGTTAGGGTTAGGGTTAGGGTTAGGGTTAGGGTTAGGGGTTAGGGTTAGGGTTAGGTTTTAGGGTTAGGGTTAGGGTTATATCACTTTTCAGTTTTCCTGTTATAATAGTTGAACAGGCGACACATATATAAATTAGTTTACAAAGTTGTGCTTTGTGTTTCTGTTCTTTCGATGGAAACTTGTTTCTCTGCTGTACATTGCGAGATAACACTTTTCAGTTTTCCTGTATTCCTAATTGCGCGAGCGACACACATGTGATTCCGTTTAAAAGTAGTGCTTTGCTTTTCTGTTATTTCGTCGGAAACTTGTTCTTGCGCTGTACAGTGCGATATAACACTTTTCAGTTTTCCTGTATTCCTAATGGAACGAGCGACACACATGTGATTTAGTTTACAAATTAGTGCTTTGCTTTTCTGTTCTTTCATTTGAAACTTGTTCCTGTGCTGTACAGTGCGTTATATCACTTTTCAGTTTTCCTGTTATAATAATTGAACAGGCGACACGTATGTGAATTAGTTTACAAAGTAGTGCTTTGCTTTTCTGTTCTTTCCTTGTAAACTTGTTACTGTGAAGTACACGGCCTTAGATCACTTTTCAGTTTTCCGGTTATAATAAATGACCAGGCGGCACGTATGTGAATTAGTTTACAAAGTAGTGCTTTGCTTTTCTGTTCTTTCGTTGGAAACTTGTTCCTGAGCTGTACAGTGCGATATATCACTTTTCAGTTTTCCTGTATTCCTAATTGAGCGAGCGACACACATGTGATTTAGTTTACAAAGTAGTGTTTTGCGTTTCTGTTCTTTTGTTGGAAACTTGTTTCTGTGCTGTACAGTGTGATATGTCAGTTTTCAGGTTTCCTGTTATACTAATTGAATGGGCCACACGTATGTGATTTAGTTTACAAAGTAGTGCTTTGCTTTTCTGTTCTTTCCTTAAAAACTTGTTCCTGTGCTGTACACCGTCTTAGATCACTTTTCAGTTTTCCGGTTATAATAATTGACCAGGCGACACATATGTGAATTAGTTTACAAAGTAGTGCTTTGCTTTTCTGTTCTTTCTTTGGAAACGTTTTCCTAGCTGTACAGTGCGATATATCACTTTTCAGTTTTCCTGTATTCCTAATTGGCCGAGCGACACACATGTGATTCCGTTTAAACGTAGTGCTTTGCTTTTCCGTTCTTTTGTTGGAAACTTGTTCCTGTGATGTACAGTGCAATATATCACACTTTTCAGTTTTCCTGTATTCCTACTTGAGCGAGCGACACACATGTGATTCACTTTACAATATAGTGCTTGGCCTTTATGTTCTTTTGTTGGAAACTTGTTCCTCTTAGGAACAAGTTAGGGTTAGGGTTAGGGTTAGGGTTAGGGTTAGGGTTAGGGTTAGGGTAGGGTTAGGGTTAGGGTTAGGGTTAGGGTAGGGTTAGGGTTAGGGTTAGGGTTACGGTTAGGGGTTAGGGTTAGGGTTAGGGTTAGGTTTTAGGGTTAGTGTTAGGGTTAGGGTTAGAGTAGGGTTAGGGTTAGGTTTTAGGGTTAGGGTTATGGTTAGGGTTATATCACTTTACAGTTTTCCTGTTATAATAGTTGAACAGGCGACACATATATAAATTAGTTTACAAAGTTGTGCTTTGTGTTTCTGTTCTTTCGATGGAAACTTGTTTCTCTGCTGTACATTGCGAGATAACACTTTTCAGTTTTCCTGTATTCCAAATTGTTCGAGCGACACACATGTGATTCCGTTTAAAAGTAGTGCTTTGCTTTTCTGTTATTTCGTCGGAAACTTGTTCTTGTGCTGTACAGTACGATATACACTTTTCAGTTTTCCTGTATTCCTAATGAAACGAGCGACACACATGTGATTTAGTTTACAAATTAGTGCTTTCCTTTTCTGTTCTGTCATTTGAAACTTGTTCCTGTGCTGTACAGTGCGTTTTATTACTGTTCAGTTTTCCTGTTATAATAATTGAACAGGCGACACGTATGTGAATTAGTTTACAAAGTAGTGCTTTGCTTTTCTGTTCTTTCTTTGGAAACGTTTTCGTACTATACCATGCGATATATCACTTTTCAGTTTTCCGGTATTCCTAATTGACCGAGCGACACACATGTGATTCCGTTTAAATGTAGTGCTTTGCTTTTCTGTTCTTTCGTTGGAAACTTGTTCCTGTGATGTACAGTGCAATATATCACTTCTCAGTTTTCCTGTATTCCTAATTGACCGAGCGACACACATGTGATTCCGTTTAAAAGAAGTGCTTTCCTTTTCTGTTCTTTCATTTGAAACTTTTTCCTGTGCTGTACAGTGTGTTATATCACTTTTCAGTTTTCCGGTTATAATAATTGACCAGGCAGCACGTATGTGAATTAGTTTACAAAGTAGTGTTTTGCTTTTCTGTTCTTTCGTTGGAAACTTGTTCCTGAGCTGTACAGTGCGATATATCACTTTTCAGTTTTCCTGTATTCCTAATTGAGCGAGCGACACACATGTGATTTAGTTTACAAAGTAGTGTTTTGCGTTTCTGTTCTTTTGTTGGAAACTTGTTCCTGTTCCTGTTAGGAACAAGTTAGGGTTAGGGTTAGGGTTAGGGTTAGGGTTAGGGTTAGGGTTAGGTTAGGGTTAGGGTTAGTGTAGGGTTAGGGTTAGGGTTAGGGTTAGGGTAGGGTTAGGGTTAGGGTTAGGGTTAGTGGTTAGCGTTAGGGTTAGGTTTTAGGGTTAGGGTTAGGGTTATATCACTTTTCAGTTTTCCTGTTATAATAGTTGAACAGGCGACACATACATAAATTAGTTTACAAAGTTCTGCTTTGTGTTTCTGTTCTTTCGATGGAAACTTGTTTCTCTGCTGTACATTGCGACATAACACTTTTCAGTTTACCTATATTCATAATTGCGCGAGCGACACACATGTGATTCCGTTTAAAAGTAGTGCTTTGCTTTTCTGTTATTTCATCGGAAACTTGTTCTTGCGCTGTACAGTGCGATATATCACTTTTCAGTTTTCCTGTATTCCTAATGGAACAAGCGACACACATGTGATTTAGTTTACAAATTGGTGCTTTGCTTTTCTGTTCTTTCATTTGAAACTTGTTCCTGTGCTGTACAGTGCGTTATATCACTTTTCAGTTTTCCTGTTATAATAATTGAACAGGCGACACGTATGTGAATTAGATTACAAAGTAGTGCTTTGCTTTTCTGTTCTTTCCTTGTAAACTTGTTACTGTGAAGTACACGGCCTTAGATCACTTTTCAGTTTTCCGGTTATAATAAATGACCAGGCGGCACGTATGTGAATTAGTTTACAAAGTAGTGCTTTGCTTTTCTGTTCTTTCATTGGAAACTTGTTCCTGAGCTGTACAGTGCGATATATCACTTTTCAGTTTTCCTGTATTCCTAATTGAGCGAGCGACACACATGTGATTTAGTTTACAAAGTAGTGTTTTGCGTTTCTGTTCTTTTGTTGGAAACTTGTTTCTGTGCTGTACAGTGTGATATGTCAGTTTTCAGGTTTCCTGTTATACTAATTGAATGGGCGACACGTATGTGATTTAGTTTACAAAGTAGTGCTTTGCTTTTCTGTTCTTTCCTTAAAAACTTGTTCCTGTGCTGTACACCGTCTTAGATCACTTTTCAGTTTTCCGGTTATAATAATTGACCAGGCGACACATATGTGAATTAGTTTACAAAGTAGTGCTTTGCTTTTCTGTTCTTTCTTTGGAAACGTTTTCCTAGCTGTACAGTGCGATATATCACTTTTCAGTTTTCCTGTATTCCTAATTGGCCGAGCGACACACATGTGATTCCGTTTAAACGTAGTGCTTTGCTTTTCCGTTCTTTCGTTGGAAACTTGTTCCTGTGATGTACAGTGCAATATATCACACTTTTCAGTTTTCCTGTATTCCTAATTGCGCGAGCGACACACATGTGATTCCGTTTAAAAGTAGTGCTTTGCTTTTCTGTTATTTCGTCGGAAACTTGTTCTTGCGCTGTACAGTGTGATATAACACTTTTCAGTTTTCCTGTATTCCTAATGGAACGAGCGACACACATGTGATTTAGTTTACAAATTAGTGCTTTGCTTTTCTGTTCTTTCATTTGAAACTTTTTCCTGTGCTGTACAGTGCGTTATATCACTTTTCAGTTTTCCTGTTATAATAATTGAACAGGCGACACGTATGTGAATTAGTTTACAAAGTAGTGCTTTGCTTTTCTGTTCTTTCCTTGTAAACTTGTTACTGTGAAGTACACGGCCTTAGATCACTTTTCAGTTTTCCGGTTATAATAAATGACCAGGCGGCACGTATGTGAATTAGTTTACAAAGTAGTGCTTTGCTTTTCTGTTCTTTCGTTGGAAACTTGATCCTGAGCTGTACAGTGCGATATATCACTTTTCAGTTTTCCTGTATTCCTAATGGAACGAGCGACACACATGTGATTTAGTTTACAAATTAGTGCTTTGCTTTTCTGTTCTTTCATTTGAAACTTGTTCCTGTGCTGTACAGTGCGTTTTATTACTTTTCAGTTTTCCTGTCATAATAATTGAACAGGCGACACATATGTGAATTAGTTTACAAAGTAGTGCTTTGCTTTTCTGTTCTTTCTTTGGAAACCTTTTCCTAGCTGTACAGTGCGATATATCACTTTTCAGTTTTCCTGTATTCCTAATTGAGCGAGCGACACACATGTGATTTAGTTTACAAAGTAGTGTTTTGCGTTTCTGTTCTTTTGTTGGAAACTTGTTTCTGTGCTGTACAGTGTGATATGTCAGTTTTCAGGTTTCCTGTTATACTAATTGAATGGGCGACACGTATGTGATTTAGTTTACAAAGTAGTGCTTTGCTTTTCTGTTCTTTCTTTAAAAACTTGTTCCTGTGCTGTACACCGTCTTAGATCACTTTTCAGTTTTCCGGTTATAATAATTGACCAGGCGACACATATGTGAATTAGTTTACAAAGTAGTGCTTTTCTTTTCTGTTCTTTCTTTGGAAACGTTTTCCTAGCTGTACAGTGCGATATATCACTTTTCAGTTTTCCTGTATTCCTAATTGGCCGAGCGACACACATGTGATTCCGTTTAAACGTAGTGCTTTGCTTTTCCGTTCTTTCGTTGGAAACTTGTTCCTGTGATGTACAGTGCAATATATCACACTTTTCAGTTTTCCTGTATTCCTACTTGAGCGAGCGACACACATGTGATTCAGTTTACAATGTAGTGCTTGGCCTTTATGTTCTTTTGTTGGAAACTTGTTCCTGTTCCTGTTAGGAACAAGTTAGGGTTAGGGTTAGGGTTAGTGTTAGGGTTAGGGTTAGGGTTAGGGTAGGGTTAGGGTTAGGGTTAGGGTTAGGGTAGGGTTAGGGTTAGGGTTACGGTTACGGTTAGGGGTTAGGGTTAGGGTTAGGGTTAGGTTTTAGGGTTAGTGTTAGGGTTAGGGTTAGAGTAGGGTTAGGGTTAGGTTTTAGGGTTAGGGTTATGGTTAGGGTTATATCACTTTACAGTTTTCCTGTTATAATAGTTGAACAGGCGACACATATATAAATTAGTTTACAAAGTTGTGCTTTGTGTTTCTGTTCTTTCGATGGAAACTTGTTTCTCTGCTGTACATTGCGACATAACACTTTTCAGTTTACCTATATTCCTAATTGCGCGAGCGACTCACATGTGATTCCGTTTAAAAGTAGTGCTTTGCTTTTCTGTTATTTCGTCGGAAAGTTGTTCTTGCGCTGTACAGTGCGATATAACACTTTTCAGTTTTCCTGTATTCCTAATGGAACGAGCGACACATATGTGATTTAGTTTACAAATTAGTGCTTTGCTTTTCTGTTCTTTCATTTGAAACTTTTTCCTGTGCTGTACAGTGCGTTATATCACTTTTCAGTTTTCCTGTTATAATAATTGAACAGGCGACACGTATGTGAATTAGTTTACAAAGTAGTGCTTTGCTTTTCTGTTCTTTCCTTGTAAACTTGTTACTGTGAAGTACACGGCCTTAGATCACTTTTCAGTTTTCCGGTTATAATAAATGACCAGGCGGCACGTATGTGAATTAGTTTACAAAGTAGTGCTTTGCTTTTCTGTTCTTTCATTTGAAACTTTTTCCTGTGCTGTACAGTGCGTTATATCACTTTTCAGTTTTCCTGTTATAATAATAGAAAAGGCGACACGTATGTGAATTAGTTTACAAAGTAGTGCTTTGCTTTTCTGTTCTTTCCTTGTAAACTTGTTACTGTGAAGTACACGGCCTTAGATCACTTTTCAGTTTTCCGGTTATAATAAATGACCAGGCGGCACGTATGTGAATTAGTTTACAAAGTAGTGCTTTGCTTTTCTGTTCTTTCCTTGTAAACTTGTTACTGTGAAGTACACGGCCTTAGATCACTTTTCAGTTTTCCGGTTATAATAAATGACCAGGCGGCACGTATGTGAATTAGTTTACAAAGTAGTGTTTTGCTTTTCTGTTCTTTCGTTGGAAACCTGTTCCTGAGCTGTACAGTGCGATATATCACTTTTCAGTTTTCCTGTATTCCTAATTGGCCGAGCGACACACATGTGATTCCGTTTAAACGTAGTGCTTTGCTTTTCCGTTCTTTTGTTGGAAACTTGTTCCTGTGATGTACAGTGCAATATATCACACTTTTCAGTTTTCCTGTATTCCTACTTGAGCGAGCGACACACATGTGATTCACTTTACAATATAGTGCTTGGCCTTTATGTTCTTTTGTTGGAAACTTGTTCCTCTTAGGAACAAGTTAGGGTTAGGGTTAGGGTTAGGGTTAGGGTTAGGGTTAGGGTTAGGGTAGGGTTAGGGTTAGGGTTAGGGTTAGGGTAGGGTTAGGGTTAGGGTTAGGGTTACGGTTAGGGGTTAGGGTTAGGGTTAGGGTTAGGTTTTAGGGTTAGTGTTAGGGTTAGGGTTAGAGTAGGGTTAGGGTTAGGTTTTAGGGTTAGGGTTATGGTTAGGGTTATATCACTTTACAGTTTTCCTGTTATAATAGTTGAACAGGCGACACATATATAAATTAGTTTACAAAGTTGTGCTTTGTGTTTCTGTTCTTTCGATGGAAACTTGTTTCTCTGCTGTACATTGCGAGATAACACTTTTCAGTTTTCCTGTATTCCAAATTGTTCGAGCGACACACATGTGATTCCGTTTAAAAGTAGTGCTTTGCTTTTCTGTTATTTCGTCGGAAACTTGTTCTTGTGCTGTACAGTACGATATACACTTTTCAGTTTTCCTGTATTCCTAATGGAACGAGCGACACACATGTGATTTAGTTTACAAATTAGTGCTTTGCTTTTCTGTTCTTTCATTTGAAACTTGTTCCTGTGCTGTACAGTGCGTTTTATTACTTTTCAGTTTTCCTGTCATAATAATTGAACAGGCGACACATATGTGAATTAGTTTACAAAGTAGTGCTTTGCTTTTCTGTTCTTTCTTTGGAAACGTATTCCTAGCTGTACAGTGCGATATATCACTTTTCAGTTTTCCTGTATTCCTAATGGAACGAGCGACACACATGTGATTTAGTTTACAAATTAGTGCTTTGCTTTTCTGTTCTTTCATTTGAAACTTTTTCCTGTGCTGTACAGTGCGTTATATCACTTTTCAGTTTTCCTGTTATAATAATTGAACAGGCGACACGTATGTGAATTAGTTTACAAAGTAGTGCTTTGCTTTTCTGTTCTTTCCTTGTAAACCTGTTACTGTGAAGTACACGGCCTTAGATCACTTTTCAGTTTTCCGGTTATAATAAATGACCAGGCGGCACGTATGTGAATTAGTTTACAAAGTAGTGCTTTGCTTTTCTGTTCTTTCTTTGGAAACCTTTTCCTAGCTGTACAGTGCGATATATCACTTTTCAGTTTTCCTGTATTCCTAATTGGCCGAGCGACACACATGTGATTCCGTTTAAAAGTAGTGCTTTCCTTTTCTGTTCTTTCGTTGGAAACTTGTTCCTGTGATGTACAGTGCAATATATCACTTTTCAGTTTTCCTGTATTGCTACTTGAGCGAGAGACACACATGTGATTCAGTTTACAATGTAGTGCTTGGCCTTTATGTTCTTTTGTTGGAAACTTGTTCCTGTTCCTGTTAGGAACAAGTTAGGGTTAGGGTTAGGGTTAGGGTTAGTGTTAGGGTAGGGTTAGGTTTAGGGTTAGGGTTAGGGTAGGGTTAGGGTTAGGGTTAGGGTTAGGGTTAGGGTTAGGGGTTAGGGTTAGGGTTAGGTTTTAGGGTTAGGGTTAGGGTTATATCACTTTTCAGTTTTCCTGTTATAATAGTTGAACAGGCGACACATATATAAATTAGTTTACAAAGTTGTGCTTTGTGTTTCTGTTCTTTCGATGGAAACTTGTTTCTCTGCTGTACATTGCGAGATAACACTTTTCAGTTTTCCTGTATTCCTAATTGCGCGAGCGACACACATGTGATTCCGTTTAAAAGTAGTGCTTTGCTTTTCTGTTATTTCGTCGGAAACTTGTTCTTGCGCTGTACAGTGCGATATAACACTTTTCAGTTTTCCTGTATTCCTAATGGAACGAGCGACACACATGTGATTTAGTTTACAAATTAGTGCTTTGCTTTTCTGTTCTTTCATTTGAAACTTGTTCCTGTGCTGTACAGTGCGTTATATCACTTTTCAGTTTTCCTGTTATAATAATTGAACAGGCGACACGTATGTGAATTAGTTTACAAAGTAGTGCTTTGCTTTTCTGTTCTTTCCTTGTAAACTTGTTACTGTGAAGTACACGGCCTTAGATCACTTTTCAGTTTTCCGGTTATAATAAATGACCAGGCGGCACGTATGTGAATTAGTTTACAAAGTAGTGCTTTGCTTTTCTGTTCTTTCGTTGGAAACTTGTTCCTGAGCTGTACAGTGCGATATATCACTTTTCAGTTTTCCTGTATTCCTAATTGAGCGAGCGACACACATGTGATTTAGTTTACAAAGTAGTGTTTTGCGTTTCTGTTCTTTTGTTGGAAACTTGTTTCTGTGCTGTACAGTGTGATATGTCAGTTTTCAGGTTTCCTGTTATACTAATTGAATGGGCCACACGTATGTGATTTAGTTTACAAAGTAGTGCTTTGCTTTTCTGTTCTTTCCTTAAAAACTTGTTCCTGTGCTGTACACCGTCTTAGATCACTTTTCAGTTTTCCGGTTATAATAATTGACCAGGCGACACATATGTGAATTAGTTTACAAAGTAGTGCTTTGCTTTTCTGTTCTTTCTTTGGAAACGTTTTCCTAGCTGTACAGTGCGATATATCACTTTTCAGTTTTCCTGTATTCCTAATTGGCCGAGCGACACACATGTGATTCCGTTTAAACGTAGTGCTTTGCTTTTCCGTTCTTTTGTTGGAAACTTGTTCCTGTGATGTACAGTGCAATATATCACACTTTTCAGTTTTCCTGTATTCCTACTTGAGCGAGCGACACACATGTGATTCACTTTACAATATAGTGCTTGGCCTTTATGTTCTTTTGTTGGAAACTTGTTCCTCTTAGGAACAAGTTAGGGTTAGGGTTAGGGTTAGGGTTAGGGTTAGGGTTAGGGTTAGGGTAGGGTTAGGGTTAGGGTTAGGGTTAGGGTAGGGTTAGGGTTAGGGTTAGGGTTACGGTTAGGGGTTAGGGTTAGGGTTAGGGTTAGGTTTTAGGGTTAGTGTTAGGGTTAGGGTTAGAGTAGGGTTAGGGTTAGGTTTTAGGGTTAGGGTTATGGTTAGGGTTATATCACTTTACAGTTTTCCTGTTATAATAGTTGAACAGGCGACACATATATAAATTAGTTTACAAAGTTGTGCTTTGTGTTTCTGTTCTTTCGATGGAAACTTGTTTCTCTGCTGTACATTGCGAGATAACACTTTTCAGTTTTCCTGTATTCCAAATTGTTCGAGCGACACACATGTGATTCCGTTTAAAAGTAGTGCTTTGCTTTTCTGTTATTTCGTCGGAAACTTGTTCTTGTGCTGTACAGTACGATATACACTTTTCAGTTTTCCTGTATTCCTAATGAAACGAGCGACACACATGTGATTTAGTTTACAAATTAGTGCTTTCCTTTTCTGTTCTGTCATTTGAAACTTGTTCCTGTGCTGTACAGTGCGTTTTATTACTGTTCAGTTTTCCTGTTATAATAATTGAACAGGCGACACGTATGTGAATTAGTTTACAAAGTAGTGCTTTGCTTTTCTGTTCTTTCTTTGGAAACGTTTTCGTACTATACCATGCGATATATCACTTTTCAGTTTTCCGGTATTCCTAATTGACCGAGCGACACACATGTGATTCCGTTTAAATGTAGTGCTTTGCTTTTCTGTTCTTTCGTTGGAAACTTGTTCCTGTGATGTACAGTGCAATATATCACTTCTCAGTTTTCCTGTATTCCTAATTGACCGAGCGACACACATGTGATTCCGTTTAAAAGAAGTGCTTTCCTTTTCTGTTCTTTCATTTGAAACTTTTTCCTGTGCTGTACAGTGTGTTATATCACTTTTCAGTTTTCCGGTTATAATAATTGACCAGGCAGCACGTATGTGAATTAGTTTACAAAGTAGTGTTTTGCTTTTCTGTTCTTTCGTTGGAAACTTGTTCCTGAGCTGTACAGTGCGATATATCACTTTTCAGTTTTCCTGTATTCCTAATTGAGCGAGCGACACACATGTGATTTAGTTTACAAAGTAGTGTTTTGCGTTTCTGTTCTTTTGTTGGAAACTTGTTCCTGTTCCTGTTAGGAACAAGTTAGGGTTAGGGTTAGGGTTAGGGTTAGGGTTAGGGTTAGGGTTAGGTTAGGGTTAGGGTTAGTGTAGGGTTAGGGTTAGGGTTAGGGTTAGGGTAGGGTTAGGGTTAGGGTTAGGGTTAGTGGTTAGCGTTAGGGTTAGGTTTTAGGGTTAGGGTTAGGGTTATATCACTTTTCAGTTTTCCTGTTATAATAGTTGAACAGGCGACACATACATAAATTAGTTTACAAAGTTCTGCTTTGTGTTTCTGTTCTTTCGATGGAAACTTGTTTCTCTGCTGTACATTGCGACATAACACTTTTCAGTTTACCTATATTCATAATTGCGCGAGCGACACACATGTGATTCCGTTTAAAAGTAGTGCTTTGCTTTTCTGTTATTTCATCGGAAACTTGTTCTTGCGCTGTACAGTGCGATATATCACTTTTCAGTTTTCCTGTATTCCTAATGGAACAAGCGACACACATGTGATTTAGTTTACAAATTGGTGCTTTGCTTTTCTGTTCTTTCATTTGAAACTTGTTCCTGTGCTGTACAGTGCGTTATATCACTTTTCAGTTTTCCTGTTATAATAATTGAACAGGCGACACGTATGTGAATTAGATTACAAAGTAGTGCTTTGCTTTTCTGTTCTTTCCTTGTAAACTTGTTACTGTGAAGTACACGGCCTTAGATCACTTTTCAGTTTTCCGGTTATAATAAATGACCAGGCGGCACGTATGTGAATTAGTTTACAAAGTAGTGCTTTGCTTTTCTGTTCTTTCATTGGAAACTTGTTCCTGAGCTGTACAGTGCGATATATCACTTTTCAGTTTTCCTGTATTCCTAATTGAGCGAGCGACACACATGTGATTTAGTTTACAAAGTAGTGTTTTGCGTTTCTGTTCTTTTGTTGGAAACTTGTTTCTGTGCTGTACAGTGTGATATGTCAGTTTTCAGGTTTCCTGTTATACTAATTGAATGGGCGACACGTATGTGATTTAGTTTACAAAGTAGTGCTTTGCTTTTCTGTTCTTTCCTTAAAAACTTGTTCCTGTGCTGTACACCGTCTTAGATCACTTTTCAGTTTTCCGGTTATAATAATTGACCAGGCGACACATATGTGAATTAGTTTACAAAGTAGTGCTTTGCTTTTCTGTTCTTTCTTTGGAAACGTTTTCCTAGCTGTACAGTGCGATATATCACTTTTCAGTTTTCCTGTATTCCTAATTGGCCGAGCGACACACATGTGATTCCGTTTAAACGTAGTGCTTTGCTTTTCCGTTCTTTCGTTGGAAACTTGTTCCTGTGATGTACAGTGCAATATATCACACTTTTCAGTTTTCCTGTATTCCTAATTGCGCGAGCGACACACATGTGATTCCGTTTAAAAGTAGTGCTTTGCTTTTCTGTTATTTCGTCGGAAACTTGTTCTTGCGCTGTACAGTGTGATATAACACTTTTCAGTTTTCCTGTATTCCTAATGGAACGAGCGACACACATGTGATTTAGTTTACAAATTAGTGCTTTGCTTTTCTGTTCTTTCATTTGAAACTTTTTCCTGTGCTGTACAGTGCGTTATATCACTTTTCAGTTTTCCTGTTATAATAATTGAACAGGCGACACGTATGTGAATTAGTTTACAAAGTAGTGCTTTGCTTTTCTGTTCTTTCCTTGTAAACTTGTTACTGTGAAGTACACGGCCTTAGATCACTTTTCAGTTTTCCGGTTATAATAAATGACCAGGCGGCACGTATGTGAATTAGTTTACAAAGTAGTGCTTTGCTTTTCTGTTCTTTCGTTGGAAACTTGATCCTGAGCTGTACAGTGCGATATATCACTTTTCAGTTTTCCTGTATTCCTAATGGAACGAGCGACACACATGTGATTTAGTTTACAAATTAGTGCTTTGCTTTTCTGTTCTTTCATTTGAAACTTGTTCCTGTGCTGTACAGTGCGTTTTATTACTTTTCAGTTTTCCTGTCATAATAATTGAACAGGCGACACATATGTGAATTAGTTTACAAAGTAGTGCTTTGCTTTTCTGTTCTTTCTTTGGAAACCTTTTCCTAGCTGTACAGTGCGATATATCACTTTTCAGTTTTCCTGTATTCCTAATTGAGCGAGCGACACACATGTGATTTAGTTTACAAAGTAGTGTTTTGCGTTTCTGTTCTTTTGTTGGAAACTTGTTTCTGTGCTGTACAGTGTGATATGTCAGTTTTCAGGTTTCCTGTTATACTAATTGAATGGGCGACACGTATGTGATTTAGTTTACAAAGTAGTGCTTTGCTTTTCTGTTCTTTCTTTAAAAACTTGTTCCTGTGCTGTACACCGTCTTAGATCACTTTTCAGTTTTCCGGTTATAATAATTGACCAGGCGACACATATGTGAATTAGTTTACAAAGTAGTGCTTTTCTTTTCTGTTCTTTCTTTGGAAACGTTTTCCTAGCTGTACAGTGCGATATATCACTTTTCAGTTTTCCTGTATTCCTAATTGGCCGAGCGACACACATGTGATTCCGTTTAAACGTAGTGCTTTGCTTTTCCGTTCTTTCGTTGGAAACTTGTTCCTGTGATGTACAGTGCAATATATCACACTTTTCAGTTTTCCTGTATTCCTACTTGAGCGAGCGACACACATGTGATTCAGTTTACAATGTAGTGCTTGGCCTTTATGTTCTTTTGTTGGAAACTTGTTCCTGTTCCTGTTAGGAACAAGTTAGGGTTAGGGTTAGGGTTAGTGTTAGGGTTAGGGTTAGGGTTAGGGTAGGGTTAGGGTTAGGGTTAGGGTTAGGGTAGGGTTAGGGTTAGGGTTACGGTTACGGTTAGGGGTTAGGGTTAGGGTTAGGGTTAGGTTTTAGGGTTAGTGTTAGGGTTAGGGTTAGAGTAGGGTTAGGGTTAGGTTTTAGGGTTAGGGTTATGGTTAGGGTTATATCACTTTACAGTTTTCCTGTTATAATAGTTGAACAGGCGACACATATATAAATTAGTTTACAAAGTTGTGCTTTGTGTTTCTGTTCTTTCGATGGAAACTTGTTTCTCTGCTGTACATTGCGACATAACACTTTTCAGTTTACCTATATTCCTAATTGCGCGAGCGACTCACATGTGATTCCGTTTAAAAGTAGTGCTTTGCTTTTCTGTTATTTCGTCGGAAAGTTGTTCTTGCGCTGTACAGTGCGATATAACACTTTTCAGTTTTCCTGTATTCCTAATGGAACGAGCGACACATATGTGATTTAGTTTACAAATTAGTGCTTTGCTTTTCTGTTCTTTCATTTGAAACTTTTTCCTGTGCTGTACAGTGCGTTATATCACTTTTCAGTTTTCCTGTTATAATAATTGAACAGGCGACACGTATGTGAATTAGTTTACAAAGTAGTGCTTTGCTTTTCTGTTCTTTCCTTGTAAACTTGTTACTGTGAAGTACACGGCCTTAGATCACTTTTCAGTTTTCCGGTTATAATAAATGACCAGGCGGCACGTATGTGAATTAGTTTACAAAGTAGTGCTTTGCTTTTCTGTTCTTTCATTTGAAACTTTTTCCTGTGCTGTACAGTGCGTTATATCACTTTTCAGTTTTCCTGTTATAATAATAGAAAAGGCGACACGTATGTGAATTAGTTTACAAAGTAGTGCTTTGCTTTTCTGTTCTTTCCTTGTAAACTTGTTACTGTGAAGTACACGGCCTTAGATCACTTTTCAGTTTTCCGGTTATAATAAATGACCAGGCGGCACGTATGTGAATTAGTTTACAAAGTAGTGCTTTGCTTTTCTGTTCTTTCCTTGTAAACTTGTTACTGTGAAGTACACGGCCTTAGATCACTTTTCAGTTTTCCGGTTATAATAAATGACCAGGCGGCACGTATGTGAATTAGTTTACAAAGTAGTGTTTTGCTTTTCTGTTCTTTCGTTGGAAACCTGTTCCTGAGCTGTACAGTGCGATATATCACTTTTCAGTTTTCCTGTATTCCTAATTGAGCGAGCGACACACATGTGATTTAGTTTACAAAGTAGTGTTTTGCGTTTCTGTTCTTTTGTTGGAAACTTGTTTCTGTGCTGTACAGTGTGATATGTCAGTTTTCAGGTTTCCTGTTATACTAATTGAATGGGCGACACGTATGTGATTTAGTTTACAAAGTAGTGCTTTGCTTTTCTGTTCTTTCTTTAAAAACTTGTTCCTGTGCTGTACACCGTCTTAGATCACTTTTCAGTTTTCCGGTTATAATAATTGACCAGGCGACACATATGTGAATTAGTTTACAAAGTAGTGCTTTTCTTTTCTGTTCTTTCTTTGGAAACGTTTTCCTAGCTGTACAGTGCGATATATCACTTTTCAGTTTTCTTGTATTCCTAATTGGCCGAGCGACACACATGTGATTCCGTTTAAACGTAGTTGCTTTGCTTTTCCGTTCTTTCGTTGGAAACTTGTTCCTGTGATGTACAGTGCAATATATCACACTTTTCAGTTTTCCTGTATTCCTACTTGAGCGAGCGACACACATGTGATTCAGTTTACAATGTAGTGCTTGGCCTTTATGTTCTTTTGTTGGAAACGTGTTCCTGTTAGGAACAAGTTAGGGTTAGGGTTAGGGTTAGGGTTAGGGTTAGGGTTAGGGTAGGGTTAGGGTTAGGGTTAGGGTTAGGGTAGGGTTAGGGTCAGGGTTAGGGTTACGGTTAGGGGTTAGGGTTAGGGTTAGGGTTAGGTTTTAGGGTTAGTGTTAGGGTTAGGGTTAGAGTAGGGTTAGGGTTAGGTTTTAGGGTTAGGGTTATGGTTAGGGTTATATCACTTTACAGTTTTCCTGTTATAATAGTTGAACAGGCGACACATATATAAATTAGTTTACAAAGTTGTGCTTTGTGTTTCTGTTCTTTAGATGGAAACTTGTTTCTCTGCTGTACATTGCGAGATAACACTTTTCAGTTTTCCTGTATTCCTAATTGCGCGAGCGACACACATGTGATTCCGTTTAAAAGTAGTGCTTTGCTTTTCTGTTATTTCTTCGGAAAGTTGTTCTTGCGCTGTACAGTGCGATATAACACTTTTCAGTTTTCCTGTATTCCTAATGGAACGAGCGACACATATGTGATTTAGTTTACAAATTAGTGCTTTGCTTTTCTGTTCTTTCATTTGAAACTTTTTCCTGTGCTGTACAGTGCGTTATATCACTTTTCAGTTTTCCTGTTATAATAATTGAACAGGCGACACGTATGTGAATTAGTTTACAAAGTAGTGCTTTGCTTTTCTGTTCTTTCCTTGTAAACTTGTTACTGTGAAGTACACGGCCTTAGATCACTTTTCAGTTGTCCGGTTATAATAAATGACCAGGCGGCACGTATGTGAATTAGTTTACAAAGTAGTGCTTTGCTTTTCTGTTCTTTCGTTGGAAACTTGTTCCTGAGCTGTACAGTGCGATATATCACTTTTCAGTTTTCCTGTATTCCTAATTGAGCGAGCGACACACATGTCATTTAGTTTACAAAGTAGTGTTTTGAGTTTTCTGTTCTTTTGTTGGAAACTTGTTTCTGTGCTGTACAGTGTGATATGTCAGTTTTCAGGTTTCCTGTTATAATAATTGAATGGGCGACACGTATGTGATTTAGTTTACAAAGTAGTGCTTTGCTTTTCTGTTCTTTCCTTAAAAACTTATTCCTGTGCTGTACACCGTCAGAGATCAGTTTTCAGTTTTCCGGTTATAATAATTGACCAGGCGACACATATGTGAATTAGTTTACAAAGTAGTGCTTTGCTTTTCTCTTCTTTCTTTGGAAACGTTTTCCTAGCTGTACAGTGCGATATATCACTTTTCAGTTTTCCTGTATTCCTAATTGGCCGAGCGACACACATGTGATTCCGTTTATAAGTAGTGCTTTGCTTTTCTGTTCTTTCTTTGGAAACTTGTTACTGTGAAGTACACGGCTTTAGATCACTTTTCAGTTTTCCGGTTATAATAATTGACCAGGCAGCACGTATGTGAATTAGTTTACAAAGTAGTGTTTTGCTTTTCTGTTCTTTCGTTGGAAACTTGTTCCTGAGCTGTACAGTGCGATATATCACTTTTCAGTTTTCCTGTATTCCTAATTGAGCGAGCGACACACATGTGATTTAGTTTACAAAGTAGTGTTTTGCGTTTCTGTTCTTTTGTTGGAAACTTGTTCCTGTTCCTGTTAGGAACAAGTTAGGGTTAGGGTTAGGGTTAGGGTTAGGGTTAGGTTAGGGTTAGGGTTAGGGTAGGGTTAGGGTTAGGGTTAGGGTTAGGGTAGGGTTAGGGTTAGGGTTAGGGTTAGGGGTTAGCGTTAGGGTTAGGTTTTAGGGTTAGGGTTAGGGTTATATCACTTTTCAGTTTTCCTGTTATAATAGTTGAACAGGCGACACATATATAAATTAGTTTACAAAGTTGTGCTTTGTTTTTCTGTTCTTTCGATGGAAACTTGTTTCTCTGCTGTACATTGCGAGATAACACTTTTCAGTTTTCCTGTATTCCTAATTGCGCGAGCGACACACATGTGATTCCGTTTAAAAGTAGTGCTTTGCTTTTCTGTTATTTCGTCGGAAACTTGTTCTTGCGCTGTACAGTGCGATATAACACTTTTCAGTTTTCCTGTATTCCTAATGGAACGAGCGACACACATGTGATTTAGTTTACAAATTAGTGCTTTGCTTTTCTGTTCTTTCATTTGAAACTTTTTCCTGTGCTGTACAGTGCGTTATATCACTTTTCAGTTTTCCTGTTATAATAAATGACCAGGCGGCACGTATGTGAATAAGTTTACAAAGTAGTGCTTTGCTTTTCTGTTCTTTCCTTGTAAACTTGTTCCTGAGCTGTACAGTGCGATATATCACTTTTCAGTTTTCCTGTATTCCTAATTGAGCGAGCGACACACATGTGATTTAGTTTACAAAGTAGTGTTTTGCGTTTCTGTTCTTTTGTTGGAAACTTGTTTCTGTGCTGTACAGTGTGATATAACACTTTTCAGTTTTCCTGTATTCCTAATGGAACGAGCGACACACATGTGATTTAGTTTACAAATTAGTGCTTTGCTTTTCTGTTCTTTCATTTGAAACTTTTTCCTGTGCTGTACAGTGCGTTATATCACTTTTCAGTTTTCCTGTTATAATAATTGAACAGGCGACACGTATGTGAATTAGTTTACAAAGTAGTGCTTTGCTTTTCTGTTCTTTCCTTGTAAACTTGTTACTGTGAAGTACACGGCCTTAGATCACTTTTCAGTTTTCCGGTTATAATAAATGACCAGGCGGCACGTATGTGAATTAGTTTACAAAGTAGTGCTTTGCTTTTCTGTTCTTTCGTTGGAAACTTGATCCTGAGCTGTACAGTGCGATATATCACTTTTCAGTTTTCCTGTATTCCTAATGGAACGAGCGACACACATGTGATTTAGTTTACAAATTAGTGCTTTGCTTTTCTGTTCTTTCATTTGAAACTTGTTCCTGTGCTGTACAGTGCGTTTTATTACTTTTCAGTTTTCCTGTCATAATAATTGAACAGGCGACACATATGTGAATTAGTTTACAAAGTAGTGCTTTGCTTTTCTGTTCTTTCTTTGGAAACCTTTTCCTAGCTGTACAGTGCGATATATCACTTTTCAGTTTTCCTGTATTCCTAATTGAGCGAGCGACACACATGTGATTTAGTTTACAAAGTAGTGTTTTGCGTTTCTGTTCTTTTGTTGGAAACTTGTTTCTGTGCTGTACAGTGTGATATGTCAGTTTTCAGGTTTCCTGTTATACTAATTGAATGGGCGACACGTATGTGATTTAGTTTACAAAGTAGTGCTTTGCTTTTCTGTTCTTTCTTTAAAAACTTGTTCCTGTGCTGTACACCGTCTTAGATCACTTTTCAGTTTTCCGGTTATAATAATTGACCAGGCGACACATATGTGAATTAGTTTACAAAGTAGTGCTTTTCTTTTCTGTTCTTTCTTTGGAAACGTTTTCCTAGCTGTACAGTGCGATATATCACTTTTCAGTTTTCCTGTATTCCTAATTGGCCGAGCGACACACATGTGATTCCGTTTAAACGTAGTGCTTTGCTTTTCCGTTCTTTCGTTGGAAACTTGTTCCTGTGATGTACAGTGCAATATATCACACTTTTCAGTTTTCCTGTATTCCTACTTGAGCGAGCGACACACATGTGATTCAGTTTACAATGTAGTGCTTGGCCTTTATGTTCTTTTGTTGGAAACTTGTTCCTGTTCCTGTTAGGAACAAGTTAGGGTTAGGGTTAGGGTTAGTGTTAGGGTTAGGGTTAGGGTTAGGGTAGGGTTAGGGTTAGGGTTAGGGTTAGGGTAGGGTTAGGGTTAGGGTTACGGTTACGGTTAGGGGTTAGGGTTAGGGTTAGGGTTAGGTTTTAGGGTTAGTGTTAGGGTTAGGGTTAGAGTAGGGTTAGGGTTAGGTTTTAGGGTTAGGGTTATGGTTAGGGTTATATCACTTTACAGTTTTCCTGTTATAATAGTTGAACAGGCGACACATATATAAATTAGTTTACAAAGTTGTGCTTTGTGTTTCTGTTCTTTCGATGGAAACTTGTTTCTCTGCTGTACATTGCGACATAACACTTTTCAGTTTACCTATATTCCTAATTGCGCGAGCGACTCACATGTGATTCCGTTTAAAAGTAGTGCTTTGCTTTTCTGTTATTTCGTCGGAAAGTTGTTCTTGCGCTGTACAGTGCGATATAACACTTTTCAGTTTTCCTGTATTCCTAATGGAACGAGCGACACATATGTGATTTAGTTTACAAATTAGTGCTTTGCTTTTCTGTTCTTTCATTTGAAACTTTTTCCTGTGCTGTACAGTGCGTTATATCACTTTTCAGTTTTCCTGTTATAATAATTGAACAGGCGACACGTATGTGAATTAGTTTACAAAGTAGTGCTTTGCTTTTCTGTTCTTTCCTTGTAAACTTGTTACTGTGAAGTACACGGCCTTAGATCACTTTTCAGTTTTCCGGTTATAATAAATGACCAGGCGGCACGTATGTGAATTAGTTTACAAAGTAGTGCTTTGCTTTTCTGTTCTTTCATTTGAAACTTTTTCCTGTGCTGTACAGTGCGTTATATCACTTTTCAGTTTTCCTGTTATAATAATAGAAAAGGCGACACGTATGTGAATTAGTTTACAAAGTAGTGCTTTGCTTTTCTGTTCTTTCCTTGTAAACTTGTTACTGTGAAGTACACGGCCTTAGATCACTTTTCAGTTTTCCGGTTATAATAAATGACCAGGCGGCACGTATGTGAATTAGTTTACAAAGTAGTGCTTTGCTTTTCTGTTCTTTCCTTGTAAACTTGTTACTGTGAAGTACACGGCCTTAGATCACTTTTCAGTTTTCCGGTTATAATAAATGACCAGGCGGCACGTATGTGAATTAGTTTACAAAGTAGTGTTTTGCTTTTCTGTTCTTTCGTTGGAAACCTGTTCCTGAGCTGTACAGTGCGATATATCACTTTTCAGTTTTCCTGTATTCCTAATTGAGCGAGCGACACACATGTGATTTAGTTTACAAAGTAGTGTTTTGCGTTTCTGTTCTTTTGTTGGAAACTTGTTTCTGTGCTGTACAGTGTGATGTGTCAGTTTTCAGGTTTCCTGTTATACTAATTGAATGGGCGACACGTATGTGATTTAGTTTACAAAGTAGTGCTTTGCTTTTCTGTTCTTTCTTTAAAAACTTGTTCCTGTGCTGTACACCGTCTTAGATCACTTTTCAGTTTTCCGGTTATAATAATTGACCAGGCGACACATATGTGAATTAGTTTACAAAGTAGTGCTTTTCTTTTCTGTTCTTTCTTTGGAAACGTTTTCCTAGCTGTACAGTGCGATATATCACTTTTCAGTTTTCTTGTATTCCTAATTGGCCGAGCGACACACATGTGATTCCGTTTAAACGTAGTTGCTTTGCTTTTCCGTTCTTTCGTTGGAAACTTGTTCCTGTGATGTACAGTGCAATATATCACACTTTTCAGTTTTCCTGTATTCCTACTTGAGCGAGCGACACACATGTGATTCAGTTTACAATGTAGTGCTTGGCCTTTATGTTCTTTTGTTGGAAACGTGTTCCTGTTAGGAACAAGTTAGGGTTAGGGTTAGGGTTAGGGTTAGGGTTAGGGTTAGGGTAGGGTTAGGGTTAGGGTTAGGGTTAGGGTAGGGTTAGGGTCAGGGTTAGGGTTACGGTTAGGGGTTAGGGTTAGGGTTAGGGTTAGGTTTTAGGGTTAGTGTTAGGGTTAGGGTTAGAGTAGGGTTAGGGTTAGGTTTTAGGGTTAGGGTTATGGTTAGGGTTATATCACTTTACAGTTTTCCTGTTATAATAGTTGAACAGGCGACACATATATAAATTAGTTTACAAAGTTGTGCTTTGTGTTTCTGTTCTTTAGATGGAAACTTGTTTCTCTGCTGTACATTGCGAGATAACACTTTTCAGTTTTCCTGTATTCCTAATTGCGCGAGCGACACACATGTGATTCCGTTTAAAAGTAGTGCTTTGCTTTTCTGTTATTTCTTCGGAAAGTTGTTCTTGCGCTGTACAGTGCGATATAACACTTTTCAGTTTTCCTGTATTCCTAATGGAACGAGCGACACATATGTGATTTAGTTTACAAATTAGTGCTTTGCTTTTCTGTTCTTTCATTTGAAACTTTTTCCTGTGCTGTACAGTGCGTTATATCACTTTTCAGTTTTCCTGTTATAATAATTGAACAGGCGACACGTATGTGAATTAGTTTACAAAGTAGTGCTTTGCTTTTCTGTTCTTTCCTTGTAAACTTGTTACTGTGAAGTACACGGCCTTAGATCACTTTTCAGTTGTCCGGTTATAATAAATGACCAGGCGGCACGTATGTGAATTAGTTTACAAAGTAGTGCTTTGCTTTTCTGTTCTTTCGTTGGAAACTTGTTCCTGAGCTGTACAGTGCGATATATCACTTTTCAGTTTTCCTGTATTCCTAATTGAGCGAGCGACACACATGTCATTTAGTTTACAAAGTAGTGTTTTGAGTTTTCTGTTCTTTTGTTGGAAACTTGTTTCTGTGCTGTACAGTGTGATATGTCAGTTTTCAGGTTTCCTGTTATAATAATTGAATGGGCGACACGTATGTGATTTAGTTTACAAAGTAGTGCTTTGCTTTTCTGTTCTTTCCTTAAAAACTTATTCCTGTGCTGTACACCGTCAGAGATCAGTTTTCAGTTTTCCGGTTATAATAATTGACCAGGCGACACATATGTGAATTAGTTTACAAAGTAGTGCTTTGCTTTTCTCTTCTTTCTTTGGAAACGTTTTCCTAGCTGTACAGTGCGATATATCACTTTTCAGTTTTCCTGTATTCCTAATTGGCCGAGCGACACACATGTGATTCCGTTTATAAGTAGTGCTTTGCTTTTCTGTTCTTTCTTTGGAAACTTGTTACTGTGAAGTACACGGCTTTAGATCACTTTTCAGTTTTCCGGTTATAATAATTGACCAGGCAGCACGTATGTGAATTAGTTTACAAAGTAGTGTTTTGCTTTTCTGTTCTTTCGTTGGAAACTTGTTCCTGAGCTGTACAGTGCGATATATCACTTTTCAGTTTTCCTGTATTCCTAATTGAGCGAGCGACACACATGTGATTTAGTTTACAAAGTAGTGTTTTGCGTTTCTGTTCTTTTGTTGGAAACTTGTTCCTGTTCCTGTTAGGAACAAGTTAGGGTTAGGGTTAGGGTTAGGGTTAGGGTTAGGTTAGGGTTAGGGTTAGGGTAGGGTTAGGGTTAGGGTTAGGGTTAGGGTAGGGTTAGGGTTAGGGTTAGGGTTAGGGGTTAGCGTTAGGGTTAGGTTTTAGGGTTAGGGTTAGGGTTATATCACTTTTCAGTTTTCCTGTTATAATAGTTGAACAGGCGACACATATATAAATTAGTTTACAAAGTTGTGCTTTGTTTTTCTGTTCTTTCGATGGAAACTTGTTTCTCTGCTGTACATTGCGAGATAACACTTTTCAGTTTTCCTGTATTCCTAATTGCGCGAGCGACACACATGTGATTCCGTTTAAAAGTAGTGCTTTGCTTTTCTGTTATTTCGTCGGAAACTTGTTCTTGCGCTGTACAGTGCGATATAACACTTTTCAGTTTTCCTGTATTCCTAATGGAACGAGCGACACACATGTGATTTAGTTTACAAATTAGTGCTTTGCTTTTCTGTTCTTTCATTTGAAACTTTTTCCTGTGCTGTACAGTGCGTTATATCACTTTTCAGTTTTCCTGTTATAATAAATGACCAGGCGGCACGTATGTGAATAAGTTTACAAAGTAGTGCTTTGCTTTTCTGTTCTTTCCTTGTAAACTTGTTCCTGAGCTGTACAGTGCGATATATCACTTTTCAGTTTTCCTGTATTCCTAATTGAGCGAGCGACACACATGTGATTTAGTTTACAAAGTAGTGTTTTGCGTTTCTGTTCTTTTGTTGGAAACTTGTTTCTGTGCTGTACAGTGTGATATGTCAGTTTTCAGGTTTCCTGTTATACTAATTGAATGGGCGACACGTATGTGATTTAGTTTACAAAGTAGTGCTTTGCTTTTCTGTTCTTTCCTTAAAAACTTGTTCCTGTGCTGTACACCGTCTTAGATCACTTTTCAGTTTTCCGGTTATAATAATTGACCAGGCGACACATATGTGAATTAGTTTACAAAGTAGTGCTTTGCTTTTCTGTTCTTTCTTTGGAAACGTTTTCCTAGCTGTACAGTGCGATATATCACTTTTCAGTTTTCCTGTATTCCTAATTGGCCGAGCGACACACATGTGATTCCGTTTAAACGTAGTGCTTTGCTTTTCCGTTCTTTCGTTGGAAACTTGTTCCTGTGATGTACAGTGCAATATATCACACTTTTCAGTTTTCCTGTATTCCTACTTGAGCGAGCGACACACATGTGATTCAGTTTACAATGTAGTGCTTGGCCTTTATGTTCTTTCGTTGGAAACTTGTTCCTGGTAGGACCAAGTTAGGGTTAGGGTTAGGGTTAGGGTTAGGGTTAGGGTTAGGGTTAGGGTAGGGTTAGGGTTAGGGTTAGGGTTAGGGTAGGGTTAGGGTTAGGGTTAGGGTTACGGTTAGGGGTTAGGGTTAGGGTTAGGGTTAGGTTTTAGGGTTAGTGTTAGGGTTAGGGTTAGAGTAGGGTTAGGGTTAGGTTTTAGGGTTAGGGTTATGGTTAGGGTTATATCACTTTACAGTTTTCCTGTTATAATAGTTGAACAGGCGTCACATATATAAATTAGTTTACAAAGTTGTGCTTTGTGTTTCTGTTCTTTCGATGGAAACTTGTTTCTCTGCTGTACATTGAGAGATAACACTTTTCAGTTTTCGTGTATTCCAAATTGTTCGAGCGACACACATGTGATTCCGTTTAAAAGTAGTGCTTTGCTTTTCTGTTATTTCGTCGGAAACTTGTTCTTGTGCTGTACAGTGCGATATATCACTTTTCAGTTTTCCTGTATTCCTAATGAAACGAGTGACACACATGTGATTTAGTTTACAAATTAGTGCTTTCCTTTTCTGTTCTGTCATTTGAAACTTGTTCCTGTGCTGTACAGTGCGTTTTATTACTGTTCAGTTTTCCTGTTATAATAATTGAACAGTCGACACGTATGTGAATTAGTTTACAAAGTAGTGCTTTGCTTTTCTGTTCTTTCTTTGGAAACGTTTTCGTACTATACCATGCGATATAACACTTTTCAGTTTTCCGGTATTCCTAATTGACCGAGCGACACACATGTGATTCCGTTTAAAAGTAGTGCTTTGCTTTTCTGTTCTTTCGTTGGAAACTTGTTCCTGTGATGTACAGTGCAATATATCACTTTTCAGTTTTCCTGTATTCCTAATTGACCGAGCGACACACATGTGATTCCGTTTAAAAGTAGTGCTTTCCTTTTCTGTTCTTTCATTTGAAACTTTTTCCTATGCTGTACAGTGTGTTATATCACTTTTCAATTTTCCTGTTATAGAAATTGAACAGGCGACACGTATGTGAATTAGTTTACAAAGTAGTGTTTTGCTTTTCTGTTCTTTCGATGGAAACTTGTTCCTGAGCTGTACAGTGCGATATATCACTTTTCAGTTTTCCTGTATTCCTAATTGAGCGAGCGACACACATGTGATTTAGTTTACAAAGTAGTGTTTTGCGTTTCTGTTCTTTTGTTGGAAACTTGTTCCTGTTCCTGTTAGGAACAAGTTAGGGTTAGGGTTAGGGTTAGGGTTAGGGTTAGGGTTAGGGTTAGGTTAGGGTTAGGGTTAGGGTAGGGTTAGGGTTAGGGTTAGGGTTAGGGGTTAGCGTTAGGGTTAGGTTTTAGGGTTAGGGTTAGGGTTATATCACTTTTCAGTTTTCCTGTTATAATAGTTGAACAGGCGACACATATATAAATTAGTTTACAAAGTTGTGCTTTGTTTTTCTGTTCTTTCGATGGAAACTTGTTTCTCTGCTGTACATTGCGAGATAACACTTTTCAGTTTTCCTGTATTCCTAATTGCGCGAGCGACACACATGTGATTCCGTTTAAAAGTAGTGCTTTGCTTTTCTGTTATTTCGTCGGAAACTTGTTCTTGCGCTGTACAGTGCGATATAACACTTTTCAGTTTTCCTGTATTCCTAATGGAACGAGCGACACACATGTGATTTAGTTTACAAATTAGTGCTTTGCTTTTCTGTTCTTTCATTTGAAACTTTTTCCTGTGCTGTACAGTGCGTTATATCACTTTTCAGTTTTCCTGTTATAATAAATGACCAGGCGGCACGTATGTGAATTAGTTTACAAAGTAGTGCTTTGCTTTTCTGTTCTTTCGTTGGAAACTTGTTCCTGAGCTGTACAGTGCGATATATCACTTTTCAGTTTTCCTGTATTCCTAATTGAGCGAGCGACACACATGTGATTTAGTTTACAAAGTAGTGTTTTGCGTTTCTGTTCTTTTGTTGGAAACTTGTTTCTGTGCTGTACAGTGTGATATGTCAGTTTTCAGGTTTCCTGTTATACTAATTGAATGGGCGACACGTATGTGATTTAGTTTACAAAGTAGTGCTTTGCTTTTCTGTTCTTTCCTTAAAAACTTGTTCCTGTGCTGTACACCGTCTTAGATCACTTTTCAGTTTTCCGGTTATAATAATTGACCAGGCGACACATATGTGAATTAGTTTACAAAGTAGTGCTTTGCTTTTCTGTTCTTTCTTTGGAAACGTTTTCCTAGCTGTACAGTGCGATATATCACTTTTCAGTTTTCCTGTATTCCTAATTGGCCGAGCGACACACATGTGATTCCGTTTAAACGTAGTGCTTTGCTTTTCTGTTCTTTCGTTGGAAACTTGTTCCTGTGATGTACAGTGCAATATATCACACTTTTCAGTTTTCCTGTATTCCTACTTGAGCGAGCGACACACATGTGATTCAGTTTACAATGTAGTGCTTGGCCTTTATGTTCTTTCTTGGAAACTTGTTCCTGGTAGGACCAAGTTAGGGTTAGGGTTTGGGTTAGGGTTAGGGTTAGGGTTAGGGTAGGGTTAGGGTTAGGGTTAGGGTTAGGGTTAGGGTAGGGTTAGGGTTAGGGTTAGGGTTACGGTTAGGGGTTAGGGTTAGGGTTAGGTTTTAGGGTTAGTGTTAGGGTTAGGGTTAGAGTAGGGTTAGGGTTAGGTTTTAGGGTTAGGGTTATGGTTAGGGTTATATCACTTTACATTTTTCCTGTTATAATAGTTGAACAGGCGTCACCTATATAAATTAGTTTACAAAGTTGTGCTTTGTGTTTCTGTTCTTTCGATGGAAACTTGTTTCTCTGCTGTACATTGAGAGATAACACTTTTCAGTTTTCCTGTATTCCAAATTGTTCGAGCGACACACATGTGATTCCGTTTAAAAGTAGTGCTTTGCTTTTCTGTTATTTCGTCGGAAACTTGTTCTTGTGCTGTACAGTGCGATATATCACTTTTCAGTTTTCCTGTATTCCTAATGAAACGAGCGACACACATGTGATTTAGTTTACAAATTAGTGCTTTCCTTTTCTGTTCTGTCATTTGAAACTTGTTCCTGTGCTGTACAGTGCGTTTTATTACTGTTCAGTTTTCCTGTTATAATAATTGAACAGTCGACACGTATGTGAATTAGTTTACAAAGTAGTGCTTTGCTTTTCTGTTCTTTCTTTGGACACGTTTTCGTACTATACCATGCGATATAACACTTTTCAGTTTTCCGGTATTCCTAATTGACCGAGCGACACACATGTGATTCCGTTTAAAAGTAGTGCTTTCCTTTTCTGTTCTTTCATTTGAAACTTTTTCCTGTGCTGTACAGTGTGTTATATCACTTTTCAATTTTCCTGTTATAGAAATTGAACAGGCGACACGTATGTGAATTAGTTTACAAAGTAGTGTTTTGCTTTTCTGTTCTTTCGTTGGAAACTTGTTCCTGAGCTGTACAGTGCGATATATCACTTTTCAGTTTTCCTGTATTCCTAATTGAGCGAGCGACACACATGTGATTTAGTTTACAAAGTAGTGTTTTGCGTTTCTGTTCTTTTGTTGGAAACTTGTTCCTGTTCCTGTTAGGAACAAGTTAGGGTTACGGTTAGGGTTAGGGTTAGGGTTAGGGTTAGGGTTAGGGTTAGGTTAGGGTTAGGGTTAGGGTAGGGTTAGGGTTAGGGTTAGGGTTAGGGGTTAGCGTTAGGGTTAGGTTTTAGGGTTAGGGTTAGGGTTATATCACTTTTCAGTTTTCCTGTTATAATAGTTGAACAGGCGACACATATATAAATTAGTTTACAAAGTTGTGCTTTGTTTTTCTGTTCTTTCGATGGAAACTTGTTTCTCTGCTGTACATTGCGAGATAACACTTTTCAGTTTTCCTGTATTCCTAATTGCGCGAGCGACACACATGTGATTCCGTTTAAAAGTAGTGCTTTGCTTTTCTGTTATTTCGTCGGAAACTTGTTCTTGCGCTGTACAGTGCGATATAACACTTTTCAGTTTTCCTGTATTCCTAATGGAACGAGCGACACACATGTGATTTAGTTTACAAATTAGTGCTTTGCTTTTCTGTTCTTTCATTTGAAACTTTTTCCTGTGCTGTACAGTGCGTTATATCACTTTTCAGTTTTCCTGTTATAATAAATGACCAGGCGGCACGTATGTGAATTAGTTTACAAAGTAGTGCTTTGCTTTTCTGTTCTTTCCTTGTAAACTTGTTCCTGAGCTGTACAGTGCGATATATCACTTTTCAGTTTTCCTGTATTCCTAATTGAGCGAGCGACACACATGTGATTTAGTTTACAAAGTAGTGTTTTGCGTTTCTGTTCTTTTGTTGGAAACTTGTTTCTGTGCTGTACAGTGTGATATGTCAGTTTTCAGGTTTCCTGTTATACTAATTGAATGGGCGACACGTATGTGATTTAGTTTACAAAGTAGTGCTTTGCTTTTCTGTTCTTTCCTTAAAAACTTGTTCCTGTGCTGTACACCGTCTTAGATCACTTTTCAGTTTTCCGGTTATAATAATTGACCAGGCGACACATATGTGAATTAGTTTACAAAGTAGTGCTTTGCTTTTCTGTTCTTTCTTTGGAAACGTTTTCCTAGCTGTACAGTGCGATATATCACTTTTCAGTTTTCCTGTATTCCTAATTGGCCGAGCGACACACATGTGATTCCGTTTAAACGTAGTGCTTTGCTTTTCTGTTCTTTCGTTGGAAACTTGTTCCTGTGATGTACAGTGCAATATATCACACTTTTCAGTTTTCCTGTATTCCTACTTGAGCGAGCGACACACATGTGATTCAGTTTACAATGTAGTGCTTGGCCTTTATGTTCTTTCGTTGGAAACTTGTTCCTGGTAGGACCAAGTTAGGGTTAGGGTTGGGGTTAGGGTTAGGGTTAGGGTTAGGGTTACGGTAGGGTTAGGGTTAGGGTTAGGGTTAGGGTAGGGTTAGGGTTAGGGTTAGGGTTACGGTTAGGGGTTAGGGTTAGGGTTAGGGTTAGGTTTTAGGGTTAGTGTTAGGGTTAGGGTTAGAGTAGGGTTAGGGTTAGGTTTTAGGGTTAGGGTTATGGTTAGGGTTATATCACTTTACAGTTTTCCTGTTATAATAGTTGAACAGGCGTCACATATATAAATTAGTTTACAAAGTTGTGCTTTGTGTTTCTGTTCTTTCGATGGAAACTTGTTTCTCTGCTGTACATTGCGAGATAACACTTTTCAGTTTTCCTGTATTCCAAATTGTTCGAGCGACACACATGTGATTCCGTTTAAAAGTAGTGCTTTGCTTTTCTGTTATTTCGTCGGAAACTTCTTCTTGCGCTGTACAATGCGATATAACACTTTTCAGTTTTCCTGTATTCCTAATGGAACGAGCGACACACATGTGATTTAGTTTACAAATTAGTGCTTTGCTTTTCTGTTCTTTCATTTGAAACTTTTTCCTGTGCTGTACAGTGCGTTATATCACTTTTCAGTTTTCCTGTTATAATAATTGAACAGGAGACACGTATGTGAATTAGTTTACAAAGTAGTGCTTTGCTTTTCTGTTCTTTCCTTGTAAACTTGTTACTGTGATGTACACGGCCTTAGATCACTTTTCAGTTTTCCGGTTATAATAAATGACCAGGCGGCACGTATGTGAATTAGTTTACAAAGTAGTGCTTTGCTTTTCTGTTCTTTCTTTGGAAACCTTTTCCTAGCTGTACAGTGCGATATATCACTTTTCAGTTTTCCTGTATTCCTAATTGGCCGAGCGACACACATGTGATTCCGTTTAAAAGTAGTGCTTTCCTTTTCTGTTCTTTCGTTGGAAACTTGTTCCTGTGATGTACAGTGCAATATATCACTTTTCAGTTTTCCTGTATTGCTACTTGAGCGAGAGACACACATGTGATTCAGTTTACAATGTAGTGCTTGGCCTTTATGTTCTTTTGTTGGAAACTTGTTCCTGTTCCTGTTAGGAACAAGTTAGGGTTAGGGTTAGGGTTAGGGTTAGGGTTAGGGTTAGTGTTAGGGTAGGGTTAGGGTTAGGGTTAGGGTTAGGGTTAGGGTAGGGTTAGGGTTAGGGTTAGGGTTAGGGTTAGGGGTTAGGGTTAGGGTTAGGTTTTTGGGTTAGGGTTAGGGTTATATCACTTTTCAGTTTTCCTGTTATAATAGTTGAACAGGCGACACATATATAAATTAGTTTACAAAGTTGTGCTTTGTTTTTCTGTTCTTTCGATGGAAACTTGTTTCTCTGCTGTACATTGCGAGATAACACTTTTCAGTTTTCCTGTATTCCTAATTGCGCGAGCGACACACATGTGATTCCGTTTAAAAGTAGTGCTTTGCTTTTCTGTTATTTCGTCGGAAACTTGTTCTTGCGCTGTACAGTGCGATATAACACTTTTCAGTTTTCCTGTATTCCTAATGGAACGAGCGACACACATGTGATTTAGTTTACAAATTAGTGCTTTGCTTTTCTGTTCTTTCATTTGAAACTTTTTCCTGTGCTGTACAGTGCGTTATATCACTTTTCAGTTTTCCTATTATAATAAATGACCAGGCGGCACGTATGTGAATTAGTTTACAAAGTAGTGCTTTGCTTTTCTGTTCTTTCCTTGTAAACTTGTTCCTGAGCTGTACAGTGCGATATATCACTTTTCAGTTTTCCTGTATTCCTAATTGAGCGAGCGACACACATGTGATTTAGTTTACAAAGTAGTGTTTTGCGTTTCTGTTCTTTTGTTGGAAACTTGTTTCTGTGCTGTACAGTGTGATATGTCAGTTTTCAGGTTTCCTGTTATACTAATTGAATGGGCGACACGTATGTGATTTAGTTTACAAAGTAGTGCTTTGCTTTTCTGTTCTTTCCTTAAAAACTTGTTCCTGTGCTGTACACCGTCTTAGATCACTTTTCAGTTTTCCGGTTATAATAATTGACCAGGCGACACATATGTGAATTAGTTTACAAAGTAGTGCTTTGCTTTTCTGTTCTTTCTTTGGAAACGTTTTCCTAGCTGTACAGTGCGATATATCACTTTTCAGTTTTCCTGTATTCCTAATTGGCCGAGCGACACACATGTGATTCCGTTTAAACGTAGTGCTTTGCTTTTCCGTTCTTTCGTTGGAAACTTGTTCCTGTGATGTACAGTGCAATATATCACACTTTTCAGTTTTCCTGTATTCCTACTTGAGCGAGCGACACACATGTGATTCAGTTTACAATGTAGTGCTTGGCCTTTATGTTCTTTCGTTGGAAACTTGTTCCTGGTAGGACCAAGTTAGGGTTAGGGTTAGGGTTAGGGTAGGGTTAGGGTTAGGGTTAGGGTTAGGGTAGGGTTAGGGTTAGGGTTAGGGTTACGGTTAGGGGTTAGGGTTAGGGTTAGGGTTAGGTTTTAGGGTTAGTGTTAGGGTTAGGGTTAGAGTAGGGTTAGGGTTAGGTTTTAGGGTTAGGGTTAGGGTTATGGTTAGGGTTATATCACTTTACAGTTTTCCTGTTATAATAGTTGAACAGGCGTCACATATATAAATTAGTTTACAAAGTTGTGCTTTGTGTTTCTGTTCTTTCGATGGAAACTTGTTTCTCTGCTGTACATTGCGAGATAACACTTTTCAGTTTTCCTGTATTCCAAATTGTTCGAGCGACACACATGTGATTCCGTTTAAAAGTAGTGCTTTGCTTTTCTGTTATTTCGTCGGAAACTTGTTCTTGTGCTGTACAGTGCGATATATCACTTTTCTGTTTTCCTGTATTCCTAATGAAACGAGCGACACACATGTGATTTAGTTTACAAATTAGTGCTTTCCTTTTCTGTTCTGTCATTTGAAACTTGTTCCTGTGCTGTACAGTGCGTTTTATTACTGTTCAGTTTTCCTGTTATAATAATTGAACAGGCGACACGTATGTGAATTAGTTTACAAAGTAGTGCTTTGCTTTTCTGTTCTTTCTTTGGAAACGTTTTCGTACTATACCTTGCGATATAACACTTTTCAGTTTTCCGGTATACCTAATTCACCGAGCGACACACATGTGATTCCGTTTAAAAGTAGTGCTTTGCTTTTCTGTTCTTTCGTTGGAAACTTGTTCCTGTGATGTACAGTGCAATATATCACTTTTCAGTTTTCCTGTATTCCTAATTGACCGAGCGACACACATGTGATTCCGTTTAAAAGTAGTGCTTTCCTTTTCTGTTCTTTCATTTGAAACTTTTTCCTGTGCTGTACAGTGTGTTATATCACTTTTCAATTTTCCTGTTATAGAAATTGAACAGGCGACACGTATGTGAATTAGTTTACAAAGTAGTGCTTTGCTTTTCTGTTCTTTCTTTGGAAACTTGTTACTGTGAAGTACAGGGCTTTAGATCACTTTTCAGTTTTCCGGTTATAATAATTGACCAGGCGGCACGTATGTGAATTAGTTTACAAAGTAGTGTTTTGCTTTTCTGTTCTTTCGTTGGAAACTTGTTCCTGAGCTGTACAGTGCGATATATCACTTTTCAGTTTTCCTGTATTCCTAATTGAGCGAGCGACACACATGTGATTTAGTTTACAAAGTAGTGTTTTGCGTTTCTGTTCTTTTGTTGGAAACTTGTTCCTGTTCCTGTTAGGAACAAGTTAGGGTTAGGGTTAGGGTTAGGGTTAGGGTTAGGGTTAGGGTTAGGTTAGGGTTAGGGTTAGGGTAGGGTTAGGGTTAGGGTTAGGGTTAGGGTAGGGTTAGGGTTAGGGTTAGGGTTAGGGGTTAGCGTTAGGGTTAGGTTTTAGGGTTAGGTTTAGGGTTATATCACTTTTCAGTTTTCCTGTTATAATAGTTGAACAGGCGACACATATATAAATTAGTTTACAAAGTTGTGCTTTGTTTTTCTGTTCTTTCGGTGGAAACTTGTTTCTCTGCTGTACATTGCGAGATAACACTTTTCAGTTTTCCTGTATTCCTAATTGCGCGAGCGACACACATGTGATTCCGTTTAAAAGTAGTGCTTTGCTTTTCTGTTATTTCGTCGGAAACTTGTTCTTGCGCTGTACAGTGCGATATAACACTTTTCAGTTTTCCTGTATTCCTAATGGAACGAGCGACACACATGTGATTTAGTTTACAAATTAGTGCTTTGCTTTTCTGTTCTTTCATTTGAAACTTTTTCCTGTGCTGTACAGTGCGTTATATCACTTTTCAGTTTTCCTGTTATAATAAATGACCAGGCGGCACGTATGTGAATTAGTTTACAAAGTAGTGCTTTGCTTTTCTGTTCTTTCCTTGTAAACTTGTTCCTGAGCTGTACAGTGCGATATATCACTTTTCAGTTTTCCTGTATTCCTAATTGAGCGAGCGACACACATGTGATTTAGTTTACAAAGTAGTGTTTTGCGTTTCTGTTCTTTTGTTGGAAACTTGTTTCTGTGCTGTACAGTGTGATATGTCAGTTTTCAGGTTTCCTGTTATACTAATTGAATGGGCGACACGTATGTGATTTAGTTTACAAAGTAGTGCTTTGCTTTTCTGTTCTTTCCTTAAAAACTTGTTCCTGTGCTGTACACCGTCTTAGATCACTTTTCAGTTTTCCGGTTATAATAATTGACCAGGCGACACATATGTGAATTAGTTTACAAAGTAGTGCTTTGCTTTTCTGTTCTTTCTTTGGAAACGTTTTCCTAGCTGTACAGTGCGATATATCACTTTTCAGTTTTCCTGTATTCCTAATTGGCCGAGCGACACACATGTGATTCCGTTTAAACGTAGTGCTTTGCTTTTCCGTTCTTTCGTTGGAAACTTGTTCCTGTGATGTACAGTGCAATATATCACACTTTTCAGTTTTCCTGTATTCCTACTTGGGCGAGCGACACACAAGTGATTCAGTTTACAATGTAGTGCTTGGCCTTTATGTTCTTTCGTTGGAAACTTGTTCCTGGTAGGACCAAGTTAGGGTTAGGGTTGGGGTTAGGGTTAGGGTTAGGGTAGGGTTAAGGTTAGGGTTAGGGTTAGGGTAGGGTTAGGGTTAGGGTTAGGGTTAGGTTTTAGGGTTAGTGTTAGGGTTAGGGTTAGAGTAGGGTTAGGGTTAGGTTTTAGGGTTAGGGTTATGGTTAGGTTTATATCACTTTACAGTTTTCCTGTTATAATAGTTGAATAGGCGTCACATATATAAATTAGTTTACAAAGTTGTGCTTTGTGTTTCTGTTCTTTCGATGGAAACTTGTTTCTCTGCTGTACATTGCGAGATAACACTTTTCAGTTTTCCTGTATTCCTAATTGACCGAGCGACACACATGTGATTCCGTTTAAAAGTAGTGCTTTCCTTTTCTGTTCTTTCATTTGAAACTTTTTCCTGTGCTGTACAGTGTGTTATATCACTTTTCAATTTTCCTGTTATAGAAATTGAACAGGCGACACGTATGTGAACTAGTTTACAAAGTAGTGCTTTGCTTTTCTGTTCTTTCTTTGGAAACTTGTTACTGTGAAGTACAGGGCTTTAGATCACTTTTCAGTTTTCTGGTTATAATAATTGACCAGGCGGCACGTATGTGAATTAGTTTACAAAGTAGTGTTTTGCTTTTCTGTTCTTTCGTTGGAAACTTGTTCCTGAGCTGTACAGTGCGATATATCACTTTTCAGTTTTCCTGTATTCCTAATTGAGCGAGCGACACACATGTGATTTAGTTTACAAAGTAGTGTTTTGCGTTTCTGTTCTTTTGTTGGATACTTGTTCCCGTTCCTGTTAGGAACAACTTAGGGTTAGGGTTAGGGTTAGGGTTAGGGTTAGGTTAGGGTTAGGGTTAGGGTAGGGTTAGGGTTAGGGTTAGGGTTAGGGTTAGGGTAGGGTTAGGGTTAGGGTTAGGGTTAGGGGTTAGCGTTAGGGTTAGGTTTTAGGGTTAGGGTTAGGGTTATATCACTTTTCAGTTTTCCTGTTATAATAGTTGAACAGGCGACACATATATAAATTAGTTTACAAAGTTGTGCTTTGTGTTTCTGTTCTTTCGATGGAAACTTGTTTCTCTGCTGTACATTGCGACATAAAACTTTTCAGTTTACCTATATTCCTAATTGCGCGAGCGACACACATGTGATTCCGTTTAAAAGTAGTGCTTTGCTTTTCTGTTATTTCGTCGGAAACTTGTTCTTGCGCTGTACAGTGCGATATAACACTTTTCAGTTTTCCTGTATTCCTAATGGAACGAGCGACACACATGTGATTTAGTTTACAAATTAGTGCTTTGCTTTTCTGTTCTTTCATTTGAAACTTTTTCCTGTGCTGTACAGTGCGTTATATCACTTTTCAGTTTTCCTGTTATAATAATTGAACAGGCGACACGTATGTGAATTAGTTTACAAAGTAGTGCTTTGCTTTTCTGTTCTTTCCTTGTAAACTTGTTACTGTGAAGTACAAGGCCTTAGATCACTTTTCAGTTTTCCGGTTATAATAAATGACCAGGCGGCACGTATGTGAATTAGTTTACAAAGTAGTGCTTTGCTTTTCTGTTCTTTCGTTGGAAACTTGTTCCTGAGCTGTACAGTGCGATATATCACTTTTCAGTTTTCCTGTATTCCTAATTGAGCGAGCGACACACATGTGATTTAGTTTACAAAGTAGTGTTTTGCGTTTCTATTCTTTTGTTGGAAACTTGTTTCTGTGCTGTACAGTGTGATATGTCAGTTTTGAGGTTTCCTGTTATACTAATGGAATGGGCGACACATATGTGATTTAGTTTACAAAGTAGTGCTTCGCTTTTCTGTTCTTTCTTTAAAAACTTGTTCCTGTGCTGTACACCATCTTAGATCACTTTTCAGTTTTCCGGTTATAATAATTGACCAGGCGACACATATGTGAATAAGTTTACAAAGTAGTGCTTTTCTTTTCTGTTCTTTCTTTGGAAACGTTTTCCTAGCTGTACAGTGCGATATATCACTTTTCAGTTTTCCTGTATTCCTAATTGGCCGAGCGACACACATGTGATTCCGTTTAAACGTAGTGCTTTGCTTTTCCGTTCTTTCGTTGGAAACTTGTTCCTGTGATGTACAGTGCAATATATCACACTTTTCAGTTTTCCTGTATTCCTACTTGAGCGAGCAACACACATGTGATTCAGTTTACAATGTAGTGCTTGGCCTTTATGTTCTTTTGTTGGAAACTTGTTCCTGTTAGGAACAAGTTAGGGTTAGGGTTAGGGTTAGGGTTAGGGTTAGGGTTAGGGTAGGGTTAGGGTTAGGGTTAGGGTTAGGGTAGGGTTAGGGTTAGGGTTAGGGTTAGGTTTTAGGGTTAGTGTTAGGGTTAGGGTTAGAGTAGGGTTAGGGTTAGGTTTTAGGGTTAGGGTTATGGTTAGGGTTATATCACTTTACAGTTTTCCTGTTATAATAGTTGAACAGGCGACACATATATAAATTAGTTTACAAAGTTGTGCTTTGTGTTTCTGTTCTTTCGATGGAAACTTGTTTCTCTGCTGTACATTGCGAGATAACACTTTTCAGTTTTCCTGTATTCCTAATTGCGCGAGCGACACATATGTGATTCCGTTTAAAAGTAGTGCTTTGCTTTTCTGTTATTTCGTCGGAAAGTTGTTCTTGCGCTGTACAGTGCGATATAACACTTTTCAGTTTTCCTGTATTCCTAATGGAACGAGCGACACATATGTGATTTAGTTTACAAATTAGTGCTTTGCTTTTCTGTTCTTTCATTTGAAACTTTTTCCTGTGCTGTACAATGCGTCATATCACTTTTCAGTTTTCCTGTTATAATAATTGAACAGGCGACACGTATGTGAATTAGTTTACAAAGTAGTGCTTTGCTTTTCTGTACTTTACTTGTAAACTTGTTACTGTGAAGTACACGGCCTTAGATCACTTTTCAGTTTTCCGGTTATAATAAATGACCAGGCGGCACGTATGTGAATTAGTTTACAAAGTAGTGCTTTGCTTTTCTGTTCTTTCGTTGGAAACTTGTTCCTGAGCTGTACAGTGCGATATATCACTTTTCAGTTTTCCTGTATTCCTAATTGAGCGAGCGACACACATGTGATTTAGTTTACAAAGTAGTGTTTTGCTTTTCTGTTCTTTTGTTGGAAACTTGTTTCTGTGCTGTACAGTGTGATATGTCAGTTTTCAGGTTTCCTGTTATAATAATTGAATGGGCGACACGTATGTGATTTAGTTTACAAAGTAGTGCTTTGCTTTTCTGTTCTTTCCTTAAAAACTTGTTCCTGTGCTGTACACCGTCAGAGATCAGTTTTCAGTTTTCCGGTTATAATAAATGACCAGGCGACACATATGTGAATTAGTTTACAAAGTAGTGCTTTGCTTTTCTGATCTTTCTTTGGAAACGTTTTCCTAGCTGTACAGTGCGATATATCACTTTTCAGTTTTCCTGTATTCCTAATTGGCCGAGCGACACACATGTGATTCCGTTTATAAGTAGTGCATTGCTTTTCTGTTCTTTCTTTGGAAACTTGTTACTGTGAAGTACACGGCTTTAGATCACTTTTCAGTTTTCCGATTATAATAATTGACCAGGCAGCACGTATGTGAATTAGTTTACAAAGTAGTGTTTTCCTTTTCTGTTCTTTCGTTGGAAACTTGTTCCTGAGCTGTACAGTGCGATATATCACTTTTCAGTTTTCCTGTATTCCTAATTGAGCGAGCGACACACATGTGATTTAGTTTACAAAGTAGTGTTTTGCGTTTCTGTTCTTTTGTTGGAAACTTGTTCCTGTTCCTGTTAGGAACAAGTTAGGGTTAGGGTTAGGGTTAGGGTTAGGGTTAGGTTAGGGTTAGGGTTAGGGTAGGGTTAGGGTTAGGGTTAGGGTAGGGTTAGGGTTAGGGTTAGTGTTAGGGGTTAGCGTTAGGGTTAGGTTTTAGGGTTAGGGTTAGGGTTATATCACTTTTCAGTTTTCCTGTTATAATAGTTGAACAGGCGACACATATATAAATTAGTTTACAAAGTTGTGCTTTGTGTTTCTGTTCTTTCGATGGAAACTTGTTTCTCTGCTGTACATTGCGACATAACACTTTTCAGTTTACCTATATTCCTAATTGCGCGAGCGAAACACATGTGATTCCGTTTAAAAGTAGTGCTTTGCTTTTCTGTTATTTCGTCGGAAACTTGTTCTTGTGCTGTACAGTGCGATATAACACTTTTCAGTTTTTCTGTATTCCTAATGGAACGAGCGACACACATGTGATTTAGTTTACAAATTAGTGCTTTGCTTTTCTGTTCTTTCATTTGAAACTTGTTCCTGTGCTGTACAGTGCGTTTTATTACTTTTCAGTTTTCCTGTTATAATAATTGAACAGGCGACACATATGTGAATTAGTTTACAAAGTAGTGCTTTGCTTTTCTGTTCTTTCTTTGGAAACCTTTTCCTAGCTGTACAGTGCGATATATCACTTTTCAGTGTTCCTGTATTCCTAATTGGCCGAGCGACACACATGTGATTCCGTTTAAAAGTAGTGCTTTCCTTTTCTGTTCTTTCGTTGGAAACTTGTTCCTGTGATGTACAGTGCAATATATCACTTTTCAGTTTTCCTGTATTGCTACTTGAGCGAGAGACACACATGTGATTCAGTTTACAATGTAGTGCTTGGCCTTTATGTTCTTTTGTTGGAAACTTGTTCCTGTTCCTGTTAGGAACAAGTTAGGGTTAGGGTTAGTGTTAGGGTTAGTGTTAGGGTAGGGTTAGGGTTAGGGTTAGGGTTAGGGTAGGGTTAGGGTTAGGGTTAGGGTTAGGGGTTAGCGTTAGGTTTAGGTTTTAGGGTTAGGGTTAGGGTTATATCACTTTTCAGTTTTCCTGTTATAATAGTTGAACAGGCGACACATATATAAATTAGTTTACAAAGTTGTGCTTTGTTTTTCTGTTCTTTCGATGGAAACTTGTTTCTCTGCTGTACATTGCGAGATAACACTTTTCAGTTTTCCTGTATTCCTAATTGCGCGAGCGACACACATGTGATTCCGTTTAAAAGTAGTGCTTTGCTTTTCTGTTATTTCTTCGGAAACTTGTTCTTGCGCTGTACAGTGCGATATAACACTTTTCAGTTTTCCTGTATTCCTAATGGAACGAGCGACACATATGTGATTTAGTTTACAAATTAGTGCTTTGCTTTTCTGTTCTTTCATTTGAAACTTTTTCCTGTGCTGTACAATGCGTCATATCACTTTTCAGTTTTCCTGTTATAATAATTGAACAGGCGACACGTATGTGAATTAGTTTACAAAGTAGTGCTTTGCTTTTCTGTTCTTTACTTGTAAACTTGTTACTGTGAAGTACACGGCATTAGATCACTTTTCAGTTTTCCGGTTATAATAAATGACCAGGCGGCACGTATGTGAATTAGTTTACAAAGTAGTGCTTTGCTTTTCTGTTCTTTCGTTGGAAACTTGTTCCTGAGCTGTACAGTGCGATATATCACTTTTCAGTTTTCCTGTATTCCTAATTGAGCGAGCGACACACATGTGATTTAGTTTACAAAGTAGTGTTTTGCGTTTCTGTTCTTTTGTTGGAAACTTGTTTCTGTGCTGTACAGTGTGATATGTCAGTTTTCAGGTTTCCTGTTATAATAATTGAATGGGCGACACGTATGTGATTTAGTTTACAAAGTAGTGCTTTGCTTTTCTGTTCTTTCCTTAAAAACTTGTTCCTGTGCTGTACACCGTCAGAGATCAGTTTTCAGTTTTCCGGTTATAATAAATGACCAGGCGACACATATGTGAATTAGTTTACAAAGTAGTGCTTTGCTTTTCTGATCTTTCTTTGGAAACGTTTTCCTAGCTGTACAGTGCGATATATCACTTTTCAGTTTTCCTGTATTCCTAATTGGCCGAGCGACACACATGTGATTCCGTTTATAAGTAGTGCATTGCTTTTCTGTTCTTTCTTTGGAAACTTGTTACTGTGAAGTACACGGCTTTAGATCACTTTTCAGTTTTCCGATTATAATAATTGACCAGGCAGCACGTATGTGAATTAGTTTACAAAGTAGTGTTTTCCTTTTCTGTTCTTTCGTTGGAAACTTGTTCCTGAGCTGTACAGTGCGATATATCACTTTTCAGTTTTCCTGTATTCCTAATTGAGCGAGCGAAACACATGTGATTTAGTTTACAAAGTAGTGTTTTGCGTTTCTGTTCTTTTGTTGGAAACTTGTTCCTGTTCCTGTTAGGAACAAGTTAGGGTTAGGGTTAGGGTTAGGGTTAGGTTAGGGTTAGGGTTAGGGTTAGGGTAGGGTTAGGGTTAGGGTTAGTGTTAGGGGTTAGCGTTAGGGTTAGGTTTTAGGGTTAGGGTTAGGGTTATATCACTTTTCAGTTTTCCTGTTATAATAGTTGAACAGGCGACACATATATAAATTAGTTTACAAAGTTGTGCTTTGTGTTTCTGTTCTTTCGATGGAAACTTGTTTCTCTGCTGTACATTGCGACATAACACTTTTCAGTTTACCTATATTCCTAATTGCGCGAGCGAAACACATGTGATTCCGTTTAAAAGTAGTGCTTTGCTTTTCTGTTATTTCGTCGGAAACTTGTTCTTGTGCTGTACAGTGCGATATATCACTTTTCAGTTTTCCTGTATTCCTAATGAAACGAGCGACACACATGTGATTTAGTTTACAAATTAGTGCTTTCCTTTTCTGTTCTGTCATTTGAAACTTGTTCCTGTGCTGTACAGTGCGTTTTATTACTCTTCAGTTTTCCTGTAATAATAATTGAACAGGCGACACGTATGTGAATTAGTTTACAAAGTAGTGCTTTGCTTTTCTGTTCTTTCTTTGGAAACGTTTTCGTACTATACCATGCGATATAACACTTTTCAGTTTTCCTGTATTCCAAATTGTTCGAGCGACACACATGTGATTCCGTTTAAAAGTAGTGCTTTGCTTTTCTGTTCTTTCGTTGGAAACTTGTTCCTGTGATGTACAGTGCAATATATCACTTTTCAGTTTTCCTGTATTCCTAATTGACCGAGCGACACACATGTGATTCCGTTTAAAAGTAGTGCTTTCCTTTTCTGTTCTTTCATTTGAAACTTTTTCCTGTGCTGTACAGTGTGTTATATCACTTTTCAATTTTCCTGTTATAGAAATTGAACAGGCGACACGTATGTGAATTAGTTTACAAAGTAGTGCTTTGCTTTTCTGTTCTTTCTTTGGAAACTTGTTACTGTGAATTACAGGGCTTTAGATCACTTTTCAGTTTTCCGGTTATAATAATTGACCAGGCGGCACGTATGTGAATTAGTTTACAAAGTAGTGTGTTGCTTTTCTGTTCTTTTGTGGGAAACTTGTTCCTGAGCTGTACTGTGCGATATATCACTTTTCAGTTTTCCTGTATTCCTAATTGAGCGAGCGACACACATGTGATTTAGTTTACAAAGTAGTGTTTTGCGTTTCTTTTCTTTTGTTGGAAACTTGTTCCTGTTCCTGTTAGGAACAAGTTAGGGTTAGGGTTAGGGTTAGGGTTAGGGTTAGGGTTAGGTTAGGGTTAGGGTTAGGGTAGGGTTAGGGTTAGGGTTAGGGTTAGGGTAGGGTTAGGGTTAGGGTTAGGGTTAGAGGTTAGGGTTAGGGTTAGGTTTTAGGGTTAGGGTTAGGGTTATATCACTTTTCAGTTTTCCTGTTATAATAGTTGAACAGGCGACACATATATAAATTAGTTTACAAAGTTGTGCTTTGTTTTTCTGTTCTTTCGATGGAAACTTGTTTCTCTGCTGTACATTGCGAGATAACACTTTTCAGTTTTCCTGTATTCCTAATTGCGCGAGCGACACACAGGTGATTCCGTTTAAAAGTAGTGCTTTGCTTTTCTGTTATTTCGTCGGAAACTTGTTCTTGCGCTGTACAGTGCGATATAACACTTTTCAGTTTTCCTGTATTCCTAATGGAACGAGCGACACACATGTGATTTAGTTTACAAATTAGTGCTTTGCTTTTCTGTTCTTTCATTTGAAACTTTTTCCTGTGCTGTACAGTGCGTTATATCACTTTTCAGTTTTCCTGTTATAATAAATGACCAGGCGGCACGTATGTGAATTAGTTTACAAAGTAGTGCTTTGCTTTTCTGTTCTTTCCTTGTAAACTTGTTCCTGAGCTGTACAGTGCGATATATCACTTTTCAGTTTTCCTGTATTCCTAATTGAGCGAGCGACACACATGTGATTTAGTTTACAAAGTAGTGTTTTGCGTTTCTGTTCTTTTGTTGGAAACTTGTTTCTGTGCTGTACAGTGTGATATGTCAGTTATCAGGTTTCCTGTTATACTAATTGAATGGGCGACACGTATGTGATTTAGTTTACAAAATAGTGCTTTGCTTTTCTGTTCTTTCCTTAAAAACTTGTTCCTGTGCTGTACACCGTCTTAGATCACTTTTCAGTTTTCCGGTTATAATAATTGACCAGGCGACACATATGTGAATTAGTTTACAAAGTAGTGCTTTGCTTTTCTGTTCTTTCTTTGGAAACGTTTTCCTAGCTGTACAGTGCGATATATCACTTTTCAGTTTTCCTGTATTCCTAATTGGCCGAGCGACACACATGTGATTCCGTTTAAACGTAGTGCTTTGCTTTTCCGTTCTTTCGTTGGAAACTTGTTCCTGTGATGTACAGTGCAATATATCACACTTTTCAGTTTTCCTGTATTCCTACTTGAGCGAGCGACACACATGTGATTCAGTTTACAATGTAGTGCTTGGCCTTTATGTTCTTTCGTTGGAAACTTGTTCCTGGTAGGACCAAGTTAGGGTTAGGGTTAGGGTTAGGGTTATGGTTAGGGTTAGGGTTAGGGTAGGGTTAGGGTTAGGGTTAGGGTTAGGGTAGGGTTAGGGTTAGGGTTAGGGTTACGGTTAGGGGTTAGGGTTAGGGTTAGGGTTAGGTTTTAGGGTTAGTGTTAGGGTTAGGGTTAGGTTTTAGGGTTAGGGTTATGGTTAGGGTTATATCACTTTACAGTTTTCCTGTTATAATAGTTGAACAGGCGTCACATATATATATTAGTTTACAAAGTTGTGCTTTGTGTTTCTGTTCTTTCGATGGAAACTTGTTTCTCTGCTGTACATTGCGAGATAACACTTTTCAGTTTTCCTGTATTCCAAATTGTTCGAGCGACACACATGTGATTCCGTTTAAAAGTAGTGCTTTGCTTTTCTGTTATTTCGTCGGAAACTTGTTCTTGTGCTGTACAGTGCGATATATCACTTTTCAGTTTTCCTGTATTCCTAATGAAACGAGCGACACACATGTGATTTAGTTTACAAATTAGTGCTTTCCTTTTCTGTTCTGTCATTTGAAACTTGTTCCTGTGCTGTACAGTGCGTTTTATTACTGTTCAGTTTTCCTGTTATAATAATTGAACAGGCGACACGTATGTGAATTAGTTTACAAAGTAGTGCTTTGCTTTTCTGTTCTTTCTTTGGAAACGTTTTCGTACTATACCATGCGATATAACACTTTTCAGTTTTCCTGTATTCCAAATTGTTCGAGCGACACACATGTGATTCCGTTTAAAAGTAGTGCTTTGCTTTTCTGTTCTTTCGTTGGAAACTTGTTCCTGTGATGTACAGTGCAATATATCACTTCTCAGTTTTCCTGTATTCCTAATTGACCGAGCGACACACATGTGATTCCGTTTAAAAGTAGTGCTTTCCTTTTCTGTTCTTTCATTTGAAACTTTTTCCTGTGCTGTACAGTGTGTTATATCACTTTTCAATTTTCCTGTTATAGAAATTGAACAGGCGACACGTATGTGAATTAGTTTACAAAGTAGTGCTTTGCTTTTCTGTTCTTTCTTTGGAAACTTGTTACTGTGAATTACAGGGCTTTAGATCACTTTTCAGTTTTCCGGTTATAATAATTGACCAGGCGGCACGTATGTGAATTAGTTTACAAAGTAGTGTGTTGCTTTTCTGTTCTTTCGTGGGAAACTTGTTCCTGAGCTGTACTGTGCGATATATCACTTTTCAGTTTTCCTGTATTCCTAATTGAGCGAGCGACACACATGTGATTTAGTTTACAAAGTAGTGTTTTGCGTTTCTTTTCTTTTGTTGGAAACTTGTTCCTGTTCCTTTTAGGAACAAGTTAGGGTTAGGGTTAGGGTTAGGGTTAGGGTTAGGGTTAGGGTTAGGGTTAGGTTAGGGTTAGGGTTAGGGTAGGGTTAGGGTTAGGGTTAGGGTTAGGGTAGGGTTAGGGTTAGGGTTAGGGTTAGGGGTTAGCGTTAGGGTTAGGTTTTAGGGTTAGGGTTAGGGTTATATCACTTTTCAGTTTTCCTGTTATAATAGTTGAACAGGCGACACATATATAAATTAGTTTACAAAGTTGTGCTTTGTTTTTCTGTTCTTTCGATGGAAACTTGTTTCTCTGCTGTACATTGCGAGATAACACTTTTCAGTTTTCCTGTATTCCTAATTGCGCGAGCGACACACATGTGATTCCGTTTAAAAGTAGTGCTTTTCTTTTCTGTTATTTCGTCGGAAACTTGTTCTTGCGCTGTTCAGTGCGATATAACACTTTTCAGTTTTCCTGTATTCCTAATGGAACGAGCGACACACATGTGATTTAGTTTACAAATTAGTGCTTTGCTTTTCTGTTCTTTCATTTGAAACTTTTTCCTGTGCTGTACAGTGCGTTATATCACTTTTCAGTTTTCCTGTTATAATAAATGACCAGGCGGCACGTATGTGAATTAGTTTACAAAGTAGTGCTTTGCTTTTCTGTTCTTTCCTTGTAAACTTGTTCCTGAGCTGTACAGTGCGATATATCACTTTTCAGTTTTCCTGTATTCCTAATTGAGCGAGCGACACACATGTGATTTAGTTTACAAAGTAGTGTTTTGCGTTTCTGTTCTTTTGTTGGAAACTTGTTTCTGTGCTGTACAGTGTGATATGTCAGTTTTCAGGTTTCCTGTTATACTAATTGAATGGGCGACACGTATGTGATTTAGTTTACAAAGTAGTGCTTTGCTTTTCTGTTCTTTCCTTAAAAACTTGTTCCTGTGCTGTACACCGTCTTAGATCACTTTTCAGTTTTCCGGTTATAATAATTGACCAGGCGACACATATGTGAATTAGTTTACAAAGTAGTGCTTTGCTTTTCTGTTCTTTCTTTGGAAACGTTTTCCTAGCTGTACAGTGCGATATATCACTTTTCAGTTTTCCTGTATTCCTAATTGGCCGAGCGACACACATGTGATTCCGTTTAAACGTAGTGCTTTGCTTTTCCGTTCTTTCGTTGGAAACTTGTTCCTGTGATGTACAGTGCAATATATCACACTTTTCAGTTTTCCTGTATTCCTAATTGGCCGAGCGACACACATGTGATTCAGTTTACAATGTAGTGCTTGGCCTTTATGTTCTTTCGTTGGAAACTTGTTCCTGGTAGGACCAAGTTAGGGTTAGGGTTAGGGTTAGGGTTATGGTTAGGGTTAGGGTTAGGGTAGGGTTAGGGTTAGGGTTAGGGTTAGGGTAGGGTTAGGGTTAGGGTTAGGGTTACGGTTAGGGGTTAGGGTTAGGGTTAGGGTTAGGTTTTAGGGTTAGTGTTAGGGTTAGGGTTAGAGTAGGGTTAGGGTTAGGTTTTAGGGTTAGGGTTATGGTTAGGGTTATATCACTTTACAGTTTTCCTGTTATAATAGTTGAACAGGCGTCACATATATAAATTAGTTTACAAAGTTGTGCTTTGTGTTTCTGTTCTTTCGATGGAAACTTGTTTCTCTGCTGTACATTGCGAGATAACACTTTTCAGTTTTCCTGTATTCCATATTGTTCGAGCGACACACATGTGATTCTGTTTAAAAGTAGTGCTTTGCTTTTCTGTTATTTCGTCGGAAACTTGTTCTTGTGCTGTACAGTGCGATATATCACTTTTCAGTTTTCCTGTATTCCTAATGAAACGAGCGACACACATGTGATTTAGTTTACAAATTAGTGCTTTCCTTTTCTGTTCTGTCATTTGAAACTTGTTCCTGTGCTGTACAGTGCGTTTTATTACTGTTCAGTTTTCCTGTTATAATAATTGAACAGGCGACACGTATGTGAATTAGTTTACAAAGTAGTGCTTTGCTTTTCTGTTCTTTCTTTGGAAACGTTTTCGTACTATACCATGCGATATAACACTTTTCAGTTTTCCGGTATTCCTAATTGACCGAGCGACACACATGTGATTCCGTTTAAAAGTAGTGCTTTGCTTTTCTGTTCTTTCGTTGGAAACTTGTTCCTGTGATGTACAGTGCAATATATCACTTTTCAGTTTTCCTGTATTCCTAATTGACCGAGCGACACACATGTGATTCCGTTTAAAAGTAGTGCTTTCCTTTTCTGTTCTTTCATTTGAAACTTTTTCCTGTGCTGTACAGTGTGTTATATCACTTTTCAATTTTCCTGTTATAGAAATTGAACAGGCGACACGTATGTGAATTAGTTTACAAAGTAGTGCTTTGCTTTTCTGTTCTTTCTTTGGAAACTTGTTACTGTGAATTACAGGGCTTTAGATCACTTTTCAGTTTTCCGGTTATAATAATTGACCAGGCGGCACGTATGTGAATTAGTTTACAAAGTAGTGTGTTGCTTTTCTGTTCTTTCGTGGGAAACTTGTTCCTGAGCTGTACAGTGCGATATATCACTTTTCAGTTTTCCTGTATTCCTAATTGAGCGAGCGACACACATGTGATTTAGTTTACAAAGTAGTGTTTTGCGTTTCTGTTCTTTTGTTGGAAACTTGTTCCTGTTCCTGTTAGGAACAAGTTAGGGTTAGGGTTAGGGTTAGGGTTAGGGTTAGGATTAGGTTAGGGTTAGGGTTAGGGTAGGGTTAGGGTTAGGGTTAGGGTTAGGGTAGGGTTAGGGTTAGGGTTAGGGTTAGGGGTTAGCGTTAGGGTTAGGTTTTAGGGTTAGGGTTAGGGTTATATCACTTTTCAGTTTTCCTGTTATAATAGTTGAACAGGCGACACATATATAAATTAGTTTACAAAGTTGTGCTTTGTTTTTCTGTTCTTTCGATGGAAACTTGTTTCTCTGCTGTACATTGCGAGATAACACTTTTCAGTTTTCCTGTATTCCTAATTGCGCGAGCGACACACATGTGATTCCGTTTAAAAGTAGTGCTTTGCTTTTCTGTTATTTCGTCGGAAACTTGTTCTTGCGCTGTACAGTGCGATATAACACTTTTCAGTTTTCCTGTATTCCTAATGGAACGAGCGACACACATGTAATTTAGTTTACAAATTAGTGCTTTGCTTTTCTGTTCTTTCATTTGAAACTTTTTCCTGTGCTGTACAGTGCGTTATATCACTTTTCAGTTTTCCTGTTATAATAAATGACCAGGCGGCACGTATGTGAATTAGTTTACAAAGTAGTGCTTTGCTTTTCTGTTCTTTCCTTGTAAACTTGTTCCTGAGCTGTACAGTGCGATATATCACTTTTCAGTTTTCCTGTATTCCTAATTGAGCGAGCGACACACATGTGATTTAGTTTACAAAGTAGTGTTTTGCGTTTCTGTTCTTTTGTTGGAAACTTGTTTCTGTGCTGTACAGTGTGATATGTCAGTTTTCAGGTTTCCTGTTATACTAATTGAATGGGCGACACGTATGTGATTTAGTTTACAAAGTAGTGCTTTGCTTTTCTGTTCTTTCCTTAAAAACTTGTTCCTGTGCTGTACACCGTCTTAGATCACTTTTCAGTTTTCCGGTTATAATAATTGACCAGGCGACACATATGTGAATTAGTTTACAAAGTAGTGCTTTGCTTTTCTGTTCTTTCTTTGGAAACGTTTTCCTAGCTGTACAGTGCGATATATCACTTTTCAGTTTTCCTGTATTCCTAATTGGCCGAGCGACACACATGTGATTCCGTTTAAACGTAGTGCTTTGCTTTTCCGTTCTTTCGTTGGAAACTTGTTCCTGTGATGTACAGTGCAATATATCACACTTTTCAGTTTTCCTGTATTCCTAATTGGCCGAGCGACACACATGTGATTCAGTTTACAATGTAGTGCTTGGCCTTTATGTTCTTTCGTTGGAAACTTGTTCCTGGTAGGACCAAGTTAGGGTTAGGGTTAGGGTTAGGGTTATGGTTAGGGTTAGGGTTAGGGTTAGGGTAGGGTTAGGGTTAGGGTTAGGGTTAGGGTAGGGTTAGGGTTAGGGTTAGGGTTACGGTTAGGGGTTAGGGTTAGGGTTAGGGTTAGGTTTTAGGGTTAGTGTTAGGGTTAGGGTTAGAGTAGGGTTAGGGTTAGGTTTTAGGGTTAGGGTTATGGTTAGGGTTATATCACTTTACAGTTTTCCTGTTATAATAGTTGAACAGGCGTCACATATATAAATTAGTTTACAAAGTTGTGCTTTGTGTTTCTGTTCTTTCGATGGAAACTTGTTTCTCTGCTGTACATTGCGAGATAACACTTTTCAGTTTTCCTGTATTCCATATTGTTCGAGCGACACACATGTGATTCTGTTTAAAAGTAGTGCTTTGCTTTTCTGTTATTTCGTCGGAAACTTGTTCTTGTGCTGTACAGTGCGATATATCACTTTTCAGTTTTCCTGTATTCCTAATGAAACGAGCGACACACATGTGATTTAGTTTACAAATTAGTGCTTTCCTTTTCTGTTCTGTCATTTGAAACTTGTTCCTGTGCTGTACAGTGCGTTTTATTACTGTTCAGTTTTCCTGTTATAATAATTGAACAGGCGACACGTATGTGAATTAGTTTACAAAGTAGTGCTTTGCTTTTCTGTTCTTTCTTTGGAAACGTTTTCGTACTATACCATGCGATATAACACTTTTCAGTTTTCCTGTATTCCAAATTGTTTGAGCGACACACATGTGATTCCGTTTAAAAGTAGTGCTTTGCTTTTCTGTTCTTTCGTTGGAAACTTGTTCCTGTGATGTACAGTGCAATATATCACTTTTCAGTTTTCCTGTATTCCTAATTGACCGAGCGACACACATGTGATTCCGTTTAAAAGTAGTGCTTTCCTTTTCTGTTCTTTCATTTGAAACTTTTTCCTGTGCTGTACAGTGTGTTATATCACTTTTCAATTTTCCTGTTATAGAAATTGAACAGGCGACACGTATGTGAATTAGTTTACAAAGTAGTGCTTTGCTTTTCTGTTCTTTCTTTGGAAACTTGTTACTGTGAATTACAGGGCTTTAGATCACTTTTCAGTTTTCCGGTTATAATAATTGACCAGGCGGCACGTATGTGAATTAGTTTACAAAGTAGTGTGTTGCTTTTCTGTTCTTTCGTGGGAAACTTGTTCCTGAGCTGTACAGTGCGATATATCACTTTTCAGTTTTCCTGTATTCCTAATTGAGCGAGCGACACACATGTGATTTAGTTTACAAAGTAGTGTTTTGCGTTTCTGTTCTTTTGTTGGAAACTTGTTCCTGTTCCTGTTAGGAACAAGTTAGGGTTAGGGTTAGGGTTAGGGTTAGGTTAGGGTTAGGGTTAGGGTAGGGTTAGGGTTAGGGTTAGGGTTAGGGTAGGGTTAGGGTTAGGGTTAGGGTTAGGGGTTAGCGTTAGGGTTAGGTTTTAGGGTTAGGGTTAGGGTTATATCACTTTTCAGTTTTCCTGTTATAATAGTTGAACAGGCGACACATATATAAATTAGTTTACAAAGTTGTGCTTTGTTTTTCTGTTCTTTCGATGGAAACTTGTTTCTCTGCTGTACATTGCGAGATAACACTTTTCAGTTTTCCTGTATTCCTAATTGCGCGAGCGACACACATGTGATTCCGTTTAAAAGTAGTGCTTTTCTTTTCTGTTATTTCGTCGGAAACTTGTTCTTGCGCTGTACAGTGCGATATAACACTTTTCAGTTTTCCTGTATTCCTAATGGAACGAGCGACACACATGTGATTTAGTTTACAAATTAGTGCTTTGCTTTTCTGTTCTTTCATTTGAAACTTTTTCCTGTGCTGTACAGTGCGTTATATCACTTTTCAGTTTTCCTGTTATAATAAATGACCAGGCGGCACGTATGTGAATTAGTTTACAAAGTAGTGCTTTGCTTTTCTGTTCTTTCCTTGTAAACTTGTTCCTGAGCTGTACAGTGCGATATATCACTTTTCAGTTTTCCTGTATTCCTAATTGAGCGAGCGACACACATGTGATTTAGTTTACAAAGTAGTGTTTTGCGTTTCTGTTCTTTTGTTGGAAACTTGTTTCTGTGCTGTACAGTGTGATATGTCAGTTTTCAGGTTTCCTGTTATACTAATTGAATGGGCGACACGTATGTGATTTAGTTTACAAAGTAGTGCTTTGCTTTTCTGTTCTTTCCTTAAAAACTTGTTCCTGTGCTGTACACCGTCTTAGATCACTTTTCAGTTTTCCGGTTATAATAATTGACCAGGCGACACATATGTGAATTAGTTTACAAAGTAGTGCTTTGCTTTTCTGTTCTTTCTTTGGAAACGTTTTCCTAGCTGTACAGTGCGATATATCACTTTTCAGTTTTCCTGTATTCCTAATTGGCCGAGCGACACACATGTGATTCCGTTTAAACGTAGTGCTTTGCTTTTCCGTTCTTTCGTTGGAAACTTGTTCCTGTGATGTACAGTGCAATATATCACACTTTTCAGTTTTCCTGTATTCCTAATTGGCCGAGCGACACACATGTGATTCAGTTTACAATGTAGTGCTTGGCCTTTATGTTCTTTCGTTGGAAACTTGTTCCTGGTAGGACCAAGTTAGGGTTAGGGTTAGGGTTAGGGTTATGGTTAGGGTTAGGGTTAGGGTTAGGGTAGGGTTAGGGTTAGGGTTAGGGTTAGGGTAGGGTTAGGGTTAGGGTTAGGGTTACGGTTAGGGGTTAGGGTTAGGGTTAGGGTTAGGTTTTAGGGTTAGTGTTAGGGTTAGGGTTAGAGTAGGGTTAGGGTTAGGTTTTAGGGTTAGGGTTATGGTTAGGGTTATATCACTTTACAGTTTTCCTGTTATAATAGTTGAACAGGCGTCACATATATAAATTAGTTTACAAAGTTGTGCTTTGTGTTTCTGTTCTTTCGATGGAAACTTGTTTCTCTGCTGTACATTGCGAGATAACACTTTTCAGTTTTCCTGTATTCCATATTGTTCGAGCGACACACATGTGATTCTGTTTAAAAGTAGTGCTTTGCTTTTCTGTTATTTCGTCGGAAACTTGTTCTTGTGCTGTACAGTGCGATATATCACTTTTCAGTTTTCCTGTATTCCTAATGAAACGAGCGACACACATGTGATTTAGTTTACAAATTAGTGCTTTCCTTTTCTGTTCTGTCATTTGAAACTTGTTCCTGTGCTGTACAGTGCGTTTTATTACTGTTCAGTTTTCCTGTTATAATAATTGAACAGGCGACACGTATGTGAATTAGTTTACAAAGTAGTGCTTTGCTTTTCTGTTCTTTCTTTGGAAACGTTTTCGTACTATACCATGCGATATAACACTTTTCAGTTTTCCGGTATTCCTAATTGACCGAGCGACACACATGTGATTCCGTTTAAAAGTAGTGCTTTGCTTTTCTGTTCTTTCGTTGGAAACTTGTTCCTGTGATGTACAGTGCAATATATCACTTTTCAGTTTTCCTGTATTCCTAATTGACCGAGCGACACACATGTGATTCCGTTTAAAAGTAGTGCTTTCCTTTTCTGTTCTTTCATTTGAAACTTTTTCCTGTGCTGTACAGTGTGTTATATCACTTTTCAATTTTCCTGTTATAGAAATTGAACAGGCGACACGTATGTGAATTAGTTTACAAAGTAGTGCTTTGCTTTTCTGTTCTTTCTTTGGAAACTTGTTACTGTGAATTACAGGGCTTTAGATCACTTTTCAGTTTTCCGGTTATAATAATTGACCAGGCGGCACGTATGTGAATTAGTTTACAAAGTAGTGTGTTGCTTTTCTGTTCTTTCGTGGGAAACTTGTTCCTGAGCTGTACAGTGCGATATATCACTTTTCAGTTTTCCTGTATTCCTAATTGAGCGAGCGACACACATGTGATTTAGTTTACAAAGTAGTGTTTTGCGTTTCTGTTCTTTTGTTGGAAACTTGTTCCTGTTCCTGTTAGGAACAAGTTAGGGTTAGGGTTAGGGTTAGGGTTAGGGTTAGGATTAGGTTAGGGTTAGGGTTAGGGTAGGGTTAGGGTTAGGGTTAGGGTTAGGGTTAGGGGTTAGCGTTAGGGTTAGGTTTTAGGGTTAGGGTTAGGGTTATATCACTTTTCAGTTTTCCTGTTATAATAGTTGAACAGGCGACACATATATAAATTAGTTTACAAAGTTGTGCTTTGTTTTTCTGTTCTTTCGATGGAAACTTGTTTCTCTGCTGTACATTGCGAGATAACACTTTTCAGTTTTCCTGTATTCCTAATTGCGCGAGCGACACACATGTGATTCCGTTTAAAAGTAGTGCTTTGCTTTTCTGTTATTTCGTCGGAAACTTGTTCTTGCGCTGTACAGTGCGATATAACACTTTTCAGTTTTCCTGTATTCCTAATGGAACGAGCGACACACATGTAATTTAGTTTACAAATTAGTGCTTTGCTTTTCTGTTCTTTCATTTGAAACTTTTTCCTGTGCTGTACAGTGCGTTATATCACTTTTCAGTTTTCCTGTTATAATAAATGACCAGGCGGCACGTATGTGAATTAGTTTACAAAGTAGTGCTTTGCTTTTCTGTTCTTTCCTTGTAAACTTGTTCCTGAGCTGTACAGTGCGATATATCACTTTTCAGTTTTCCTGTATTCCTAATTGAGCGAGCGACACACATGTGATTTAGTTTACAAAGTAGTGTTTTGCGTTTCTGTTCTTTTGTTGGAAACTTGTTTCTGTGCTGTACAGTGTGATATGTCAGTTTTCAGGTTTCCTGTTATACTAATTGAATGGGCGACACGTATGTGATTTAGTTTACAAAGTAGTGCTTTGCTTTTCTGTTCTTTCCTTAAAAACTTGTTCCTGTGCTGTACACCGTCTTAGATCACTTTTCAGTTTTCCGGTTATAATAATTGACCAGGCGACACATATGTGAATTAGTTTACAAAGTAGTGCTTTGCTTTTCTGTTCTTTCTTTGGAAACGTTTTCCTAGCTGTACAGTGCGATATATCACTTTTCAGTTTTCCTGTATTCCTAATTGGCCGAGCGACACACATGTGATTCCGTTTAAACGTAGTGCTTTGCTTTTCCGTTCTTTCGTTGGAAACTTGTTCCTGTGATGTACAGTGCAATATATCACACTTTTCAGTTTTCCTGTATTCCTACTTGAGCGAGCGACACACATGTGATTCAGTTTACAATTTAGTGCTTGGCCTTTATGTTCTTTCGTTGGAAACTTGTTCCTGGTAGGACCAAGTTAGGGTTAGGGTTGGGGTTAGGGTTAGGGTTAGGGTTAGGGTTAGGGTAGGGTTAGGGTTAGGGTTAGGGTTACGGTTAGGGGTTAGGGTTAGGGTTAGGATTAGCTTTTAGGGTTAGTGTTAGGGTTAGGGTTAGAGTAGGGTTAGGGTTAGGTTTTAGGGTTAGGGTTATGGTTAGGGTTATATCACTTTACAGTTTTCCTGTTATAATAGTTGAACAGGCGTCACATATATAAATTAGTTTACAAAGTTGTGCTTTGTGTTTCTGTTCTTTCGATGGAAACTTGTTTCTCTGCTGTACATTGCGAGATAACACTTTTCAGTTTTCCTGTATTCCAAATTGTTCGAGCGACACACATGTGATTCCGTTTAAAAGTAGTGCTTTTCTTTTCTGTTATTTCGTCGGAAACTTGTTCTTGCGCTGTACAGTGCGATATAACACTTTTCAGTTTTCCTGTATTCCTAATGGAACGAGCGACACACATGTGATTTAGTTTACAAATTAGTGCTTTGCTTTTCTGTTCTTTCATTTGAAACTTGTTCCTGTGCTGTACAGTGCGTTTTATTACTGTTCAGTTTTCCTGTTATAATAATTGAACAGGCGACACATATGTGAATTAGTTTACAAAGTAGTGCTTTGCTTTTCTGTTCTTTCTTTGGAAACCTTTTCCTAGCTGTACAGTGCGATATATCACTTTTCAGTTTTCCTGTATTCCTAATTGGCCGAGCGACACACATGTGATTCCGTTTAAAAGTAGTGCTTTCCTTTTCTGTTCTTTCGTTGGAAACTTGTTCCTGTGATGTACAGTGCAATATATCACTTTTCAGTTTTCCTGTATTGCTACTTGAGCGAGAGACACACATGTGATTCAGTTTACAATGTAGTGCTTGGCCTTTATGTTCTTTTGTTGGAAACTTGTTCCTGTTCCTGTTAGGAACAAGTTAGGGTTAGGGTTAGGGTTAGGGTTAGTGTTAGGGTAGAGTTAGGGTTAGGGTTAGGGTAGGGTTAGGGTTAGGTTTAGGGTTAGGGTTAGGGGTTAGGGTTAGGGTTAGGTTTTAGGGTTAGGGTTAGGGTTATATCACTTTTCAGTTTTCCTGTTATAATAGTTGAACAGGCGACACATATATAAATTAGTTTACAAAGTTGTGCTTTGTTTTTCTGTTCTTTCGATGGAAACTTGTTTCTCTGCTGTACATTGCGAGATAACACTTTTCAGTTTTCCTGTATTCCTAATTGCGCGAGCGACACACATGTGATTCCGTTTAAAAGTAGTGCTTTGCTTTTCTGTTATTTCGTCGGAAACTTGTTCTTGCGCTGTACAGTGCGATATAACACTTTTCAGTTTTCCTGTATTCCTAATGGAACGAGCGACACACATGTGATTTAGTTTACAAATTAGTGCTTTGCTTTTCTGTTCTTTCATTTGAAACTTTTTCCTGTGCTGTACAGTGCGTTATATCACTTTTCAGTTTTCCTGTTATAATAAATGACCAGGCGGCACGTATGTGAATTAGTTTACAAAGTAGTGCTTTGCTTTTCTGTTCTTTCCTTGTAAACTTGTTCCTGAGCTGTACAGTGCGATATATCACTTTTCAGTTTTCCTGTATTCCTAATTGAGCGAGCGACACACATGTGATTTAGTTTACAAAGTAGTGTTTTGCGTTTCTGTTCTTTTGTTGGAAACTTGTTTCTGTGCTGTACAGTGTGATATGTCAGTTTTCAGGTTTCCTGTTATACTAATTGAATGGGCGACACGTATGTGATTTAGTTTACGAAGTAGTGCTTTGCTTTTCTGTTCTTTCCTTAAAAACTTGTTCCTGTGCTGTACACCGTCTTAGATCACTTTTCAGTTTTCCGGTTATAATAATTGACCAGGCGACACATATGTGAATTAGTTTACAAAGTAGTGCTTTGCTTTTCTGTTCTTTCTTTGGAAACGTTTTCCTAGCTGTACAGTGCGATATATCACTTTTCAGTTTTCCTGTATTCCTAATTGGCCGAGCGACACACATGTGATTCCGTTTAAACGTAGTGCTTTGCTTTTCCGTTCTTTCGTTGGAAAGTTGTTCCTGTGATGTACAGTGCAATATATCACACTTTTCAGTTTTCCTGTATTCCTAATTGGCCGAGCGACACACATGTGATTCAGTTTACAATGTAGTGCTTGGCCTTTATGTTCTTTCGTTGGAAACTTGTTCCTGGTAGGACCAAGTTAGGGTTAGGGTTAGGGTTAGGGTTATGGTTAGGGTTAGGGTTAGGGTAGGGTTAGGGTTAGGGTTAGGGTTAGGGTAGGGTTAGGGTTAGTGTTAGGGTTAGGGTTAGGGTAGGGTTAGGGTTAGGTTTTAGGGTTAGTGTTAGGGTTAGGGTTAGAGTAGGGTTAGGGTTAGGTTTTAGGGTTAGGGTTATGGTTAGGGTTATATCACTTTACAGTTTTCTTGTTATAATAGTTGAACAGGCGTCACATATATAAATTAGTTTACAAAGTTGTGCTTTGTGTTTCTGTTCTTTCGATGGAAACTTGTTTCTCTGCTGTACATTGCGAGATAACACTTTTCAGTTTTCCTGTATTTCAAATTGTTCGAGCGACACACATGTGATTCCGTTTAAAAGTAGTGCTTTGCTTTTCTGTTATTTCGTCGGAAACTTGTTCTTGTGCTGTACAGTGCGATATATCACTTTTCAGTTTTCCTGTATTCCTAATGAAACGAGCGACACACATGTGATTTAGTTTACAAATTAGTGCTTTCCTTTTCTGTTCTGTCATTTGAAACTTGTTCCTGTGCTGTACAGTGCGTTTTATTACTGTTCAGTTTTCCTGTTATAATAATTGAACAGGCGACACGTATGTGAATTAGTTTACAAAGTAGTGCTTTGCTTTTCTGTTCTTTCTTTGGAAACGTTTTCGTACTATACCATGCGATATAACACTTTTCAGTTTTCCTGTATTCCAAATTGTTCGAGCGACACACATGTGATTCCGTTTAAAAGTAGTGCTTTGCTTTTCTGTTCTTTCGTTGGAAACTTGTTCCTGTGATGTACAGTGCAATATATCACTTTTCAGTTTTCCTGTATTCCTAATTGACCGAGCGACACACATGTGATTCCGTTTAAAAGTAGTGCTTTCCTTTTCTGTTCTTTCATTTGAAACTTTTTCCTGTGCTGTACAGTGTGTTATATCACTTTTCAATTTTCCTGTTATAGAAATTGAACAGGCGACACGTATGTGAATTAGTTTACAAAGTAGTGCTTTGCTTTTCTGTTCTTTCTTTGGAAACTTGTTACTGTGAATTACAGGGCTTTAGATCACTTTTCAGTTTTCCGGTTATAATAATTGACCAGGCGGCACGTATGTGAATTAGTTTACAAAGTAGTGTGTTGCTTTTCTGTTCTTTGGGAAACTTGTTCCTGAGCTGTACTGTGCGATATATCACTTTTCAGTTTTCCTGTATTCCTAATTGAGCGAGCGACACACATGTGATTTAGTTTACAAAGTAGTGTTTTGCGTTTCTGTTCTTTTGTTGGAAACTTGTTCCTGTTCCTGTTAGGAACAAGTTAGGGTTAGGGTTAGGGTTAGGGTTAGGGTTAGGGTTAGGGTTAGGTTAGGGTTAGGGTTAGGGTAGGGTTAGGGTTAGGGTTAGGGTTAGGGTAGGGTTAGGGTTAGGGTTAGGGTTAGGGGTTAGCGTTAGGGTTAGGTTTTAGGGTTAGGGTTAGGGTTATATCACTTTTCAGTTTTCCTGTTATAATAGTTGAACAGGCGACACATATATAAATTAGTTTACAAAGTTGTGCTTTGTTTTTCTGTTCTTTCGATGGAAACTTGTTTCTCTGCTGTACATTGCGAGATAACACTTTTCAGTTTTCCTGTATTCCTAATGGAACGAGCGACACACATGTGATTTAGTTTACAAATTAGTGCTTTGCTTTTCTGTTCTTTCATTTGAAACTTTTTCCTGTGCTGTACAGTGCGTTATATCACTTTTCAGTTTTCCTGTTATAATAAATGACCAGGCGGCACGTATGTGAATTAGTTTACAAAGTAGTGTTTTGCTTTTCTGTTCTTTCGTTGGAAACTTGTTCCTGAGCTGTACAGTGCGATATATCACTTTTCAGTTTTCCTGTATTCCTAATTGAGCGAGCGACACACATGTGATTTAGTTTACAAAGTAGTGTTTTGCGTTTCTGTTCTTTTGTTGGAAACTTGTTTCTGTTCTGTACAGTGTGATATGTCAGTTTTCAGGTTTCCTGTTATAATAATTGAATGGGCGACACGTATGTGATTTAGTTTACAAAGTAGTGCTTTGCTTTTCTGTTCTTTCCTTAAAAACTTGTTCCTGTGCTTTACACCGTCAGAGATCAGTTTTCAGTTTTCCGGTTATAATAATTGACCAGGCGACACATATGTGAATTAGTTTACAAAGTAGTGCTTTGCTATTCTGTTCTTTCTTTGGAAACGTTTTCCTAGCTGTACAGTGCGATATATCACTTTTCAGTTTTCCTGTATTCCTAATTGGCCGAGCGACACACATGTGATTCAGTTTACAATGTAGTGCTTGGCCTTTATGTTCTTTCGTTGGAAACTTGTTCCTGGTAGGACCAAGTTAGGGTTAGGGTTAGGGTTAGGGTTATGGTTAGGGTTAGGGTTAGGGTAGGGTTAGGGTTAGGGTTAGGGTTAGGGTAGGGTTAGGGTTAGGGTTAGGGTTAGGGTTAGGGTAGGGTTAGGGTTAGGTTTTAGGGTTAGTGTTAGGGTTAGGGTTAGAGTAGGGTTAGGGTTAGGTTTTAGGGTTAGGGTTATGGTTAGGGTTATATCACTTTACAGTTTTCTTGTTATAATAGTTGAACAGGCGTCACATATATAAATTAGTTTACAAAGTTGTGCTTTGTGTTTCTGTTCTTTCGATGGAAACTTGTTTCTCTGCTGTACATTGCGAGATAACACTTTTCAGTTTTCCTGTATTTCAAATTGTTCGAGCGACACACATGTGATTCCGTTTAAAAGTAGTGCTTTGCTTTTCTGTTATTTCGTCGGAAACTTGTTCTTGTGCTGTACAGTGCGATATATCACTTTTCAGTTTTCCTGTATTCCTAATGAAACGAGCGACACACATGTGATTTAGTTTACAAATTAGTGCTTTCCTTTTCTGTTCTGTCATTTGAAACTTGTTCCTGTGCTGTACAGTGCGTTTTATTACTGTTCAGTTTTCCTGTTATAATAATTGAACAGGCGACACGTATGTGAATTAGTTTACAAAGTAGTGCTTTGCTTTTCTGTTCTTTCTTTGGAAACGTTTTCGTACTATACCATGCGATATAACACTTTTCAGTTTTCCTGTATTCCAAATTGTTCGAGCGACACACATGTGATTCCGTTTAAAAGTAGTGCTTTGCTTTTCTGTTCTTTCGTTGGAAACTTGTTCCTGTGATGTACAGTGCAATATATCACTTTTCAGTTTTCCTGTATTCCTAATTGACCGAGCGACACACATGTGATTCCGTTTAAAAGTAGTGCTTTCCTTTTCTGTTCTTTCATTTGAAACTTTTTCCTGTGCTGTACAGTGTGTTATATCACTTTTCAATTTTCCTGTTATAGAAATTGAACAGGCGACACGTATGTGAATTAGTTTACAAAGTAGTGCTTTGCTTTTCTGTTCTTTCTTTGGAAACTTGTTACTGTGAATTACAGGGCTTTAGATCACTTTTCAGTTTTCCGGTTATAATAATTGACCAGGCGGCACGTATGTGAATTAGTTTACAAAGTAGTGTGTTGCTTTTCTGTTCTTTGGGAAACTTGTTCCTGAGCTGTACTGTGCGATATATCACTTTTCAGTTTTCCTGTATTCCTAATTGAGCGAGCGACACACATGTGATTTAGTTTACAAAGTAGTGTTTTGCGTTTCTGTTCTTTTGTTGGAAACTTGTTCCTGTTCCTGTTAGGAACAAGTTAGGGTTAGGGTTAGGGTTAGGGTTAGGGTTAGGGTTAGGGTTAGGTTAGGGTTAGGGTTAGGGTAGGGTTAGGGTTAGGGTTAGGGTTAGGGTAGGGTTAGGGTTAGGGTTAGGGTTAGGGGTTAGCGTTAGGGTTAGGTTTTAGGGTTAGGGTTAGGGTTATATCACTTTTCAGTTTTCCTGTTATAATAGTTGAACAGGCGACACATATATAAATTAGTTTACAAAGTTGTGCTTTGTTTTTCTGTTCTTTCGATGGAAACTTGTTTCTCTGCTGTACATTGCGAGATAACACTTTTCAGTTTTCCTGTATTCCTAATTGCGCGAGCGACACACATGTGATTCCGTTTAAAAGTAGTGCTTTGCTTTTCTGTTATTTCGTCGGAAACTTGTTCTTGCGCTGTACAGTGCGATATAACACTTTTCAGTTTTCCTGTATTCCTAATGGAACGAGCGACACACATGTGATTTAGTTTACAAATTAGTGCTTTGCTTTTCTGTTCTTTCATTTGAAACTTTTTCCTGTGCTGTACAGTGCGTTATATCACTTTTCAGTTTTCCTGTTATAATAAATGACCAGGCGGCACGTATGTGAATTAGTTTACAAAGTAGTGTTTTGCTTTTCTGTTCTTTCGTTGGAAACTTGTTCCTGAGCTGTACAGTGCGATATATCACTTTTCAGTTTTCCTGTATTCCTAATTGAGCGAGCGACACACATGTGATTTAGTTTACAAAGTAGTGTTTTGCGTTTCTGTTCTTTTGTTGGAAACTTGTTTCTGTTCTGTACAGTGTGATATGTCAGTTTTCAGGTTTCCTGTTATAATAATTGAATGGGCGACACGTATGTGATTTAGTTTACAAAGTAGTGCTTTGCTTTTCTGTTCTTTCCTTAAAAACTTGTTCCTGTGCTTTACACCGTCAGAGATCAGTTTTCAGTTTTCCGGTTATAATAATTGACCAGGCGACACATATGTGAATTAGTTTACAAAGTAGTGCTTTGCTATTCTGTTCTTTCTTTGGAAACGTTTTCCTAGCTGTACAGTGCGATATATCACTTTTCAGTTTTCCTGTATTCCTAATTGGCCGAGCGACACACATGTGATTCAGTTTACAATGTAGTGCTTGGCCTTTATGTTCTTTCGTTGGAAACTTGTTCCTGGTAGGACCAAGTTAGGGTTAGGGTTAGGGTTAGGGTTATGGTTAGGGTTAGGGTTAGGGTAGGGTTAGGGTTAGGGTTAGGGTTAGGGTAGGGTTAGGGTTAGGGTTAGGGTTAGGGTTAGGGTAGGGTTAGGGTTAGGTTTTAGGGTTAGTGTTAGGGTTAGGGTTAGAGTAGGGTTAGGGTTAGGTTTTAGGGTTAGGGTTATGGTTAGGGTTATATCACTTTACAGTTTTCTTGTTATAATAGTTGAACAGGCGTCACATATATAAATTAGTTTACAAAGTTGTGCTTTGTGTTTCTGTTCTTTCGATGGAAACTTGTTTCTCTGCTGTACATTGCGAGATAACACTTTTCAGTTTTCCTGTATTTCAAATTGTTCGAGCGACACACATGTGATTCCGTTTAAAAGTAGTGCTTTGCTTTTCTGTTATTTCGTCGGAAACTTGTTCTTGTGCTGTACAGTGCGATATATCACTTTTCAGTTTTCCTGTATTCCTAATGAAACGAGCGACACACATGTGATTTAGTTTACAAATTAGTGCTTTCCTTTTCTGTTCTGTCATTTGAAACTTGTTCCTGTGCTGTACAGTGCGTTTTATTACTGTTCAGTTTTCCTGTTATAATAATTGAACAGGCGACACGTATGTGAATTAGTTTACAAAGTAGTGCTTTGCTTTTCTGTTCTTTCTTTGGAAACGTTTTCGTACTATACCATGCGATATAACACTTTTCAGTTTTCCTGTATTCCAAATTGTTCGAGCGACACACATGTGATTCCGTTTAAAAGTAGTGCTTTGCTTTTCTGTTCTTTCGTTGGAAACTTGTTCCTGTGATGTACAGTGCAATATATCACTTTTCAGTTTTCCTGTATTCCTAATTGACCGAGCGACACACATGTGATTCCGTTTAAAAGTAGTGCTTTCCTTTTCTGTTCTTTCATTTGAAACTTTTTCCTGTGCTGTACAGTGTGTTATATCACTTTTCAATTTTCCTGTTATAGAAATTGAACAGGCGACACGTATGTGAATTAGTTTACAAAGTAGTGCTTTGCTTTTCTGTTCTTTCTTTGGAAACTTGTTACTGTGAATTACAGGGCTTTAGATCACTTTTCAGTTTTCCGGTTATAATAATTGACCAGGCGGCACGTATGTGAATTAGTTTACAAAGTAGTGTGTTGCTTTTCTGTTCTTTGGGAAACTTGTTCCTGAGCTGTACTGTGCGATATATCACTTTTCAGTTTTCCTGTATTCCTAATTGAGCGAGCGACACACATGTGATTTAGTTTACAAAGTAGTGTTTTGCGTTTCTGTTCTTTTGTTGGAAACTTGTTCCTGTTCCTGTTAGGAACAAGTTAGGGTTAGGGTTAGGGTTAGGGTTAGGGTTAGGGTTAGGGTTAGGTTAGGGTTAGGGTTAGGGTAGGGTTAGGGTTAGGGTTAGGGTTAGGGTAGGGTTAGGGTTAGGGTTAGGGTTAGGGGTTAGCGTTAGGGTTAGGTTTTAGGGTTAGGGTTAGGGTTATATCACTTTTCAGTTTTCCTGTTATAATAGTTGAACAGGCGACACATATATAAATTAGTTTACAAAGTTGTGCTTTGTTTTTCTGTTCTTTCGATGGAAACTTGTTTCTCTGCTGTACATTGCGAGATAACACTTTTCAGTTTTCCTGTATTCCTAATTGCGCGAGCGACACACATGTGATTCCGTTTAAAAGTAGTGCTTTGCTTTTCTGTTATTTCGTCGGAAACTTGTTCTTGCGCTGTACAGTGCGATATAACACTTTTCAGTTTTCCTGTATTCCTAATGGAACGAGCGACACACATGTGATTTAGTTTACAAATTAGTGCTTTGCTTTTCTGTTCTTTCATTTGAAACTTTTTCCTGTGCTGTACAGTGCGTTATATCACTTTTCAGTTTTCCTGTTATAATAAATGACCAGGCGGCACGTATGTGAATTAGTTTACAAAGTAGTGTTTTGCTTTTCTGTTCTTTCGTTGGAAACTTGTTCCTGAGCTGTACAGTGCGATATATCACTTTTCAGTTTTCCTGTATTCATAATTGAGCGAGCGACACACATGTGATTTAGTTTACAAAGTAGTGTTTTGCGTTTCTGTTCTTTTGTTGGAAACTTGTTTCTGTTCTGTACAGTGTGATATGTCAGTTTTCAGGTTTCCTGTTATAATAATTGAATGGGCGACACGTATGTGATTTAGTTTACAAAGTAGTGCTTTGCTTTTCTGTTCTTTCCTTAAAAACTTGTTCCTGTGCTTTACACCGTCAGAGATCAGTTTTCAGTTTTCCGGTTATAATAATTGACCAGGCGACACATATGTGAATTAGTTTACAAAGTAGTGCTTTGCTATTCTGTTCTTTCTTTGGAAACGTTTTCCTAGCTGTACAGTGCGATATATCACTTTTCAGTTTTCCTGTATTCCTAATTGGCCGAGCGACACACATGTGATTCCGTTTATAAGTAGTGCTTTGCTTTTCTGTTCTTTCGTTGGAAACTTGTTCCTGTGATGTACAGTGCAATATATCACACATTTCAGTTTTCCTGTATTCCTACTTGAGCGAGAGACACACATGTGATTCAGTTTACAATGTAGTGCTTGGCCTTTATGTTCTTTCGTTGGAAACCTGTTCCTGTTAGGACAAAGTTAGGGTTAGGGTTAGGATTAGGGTTAGGGTTAGGGTTAGGGTTAGGGTAGGGTTAGGGTTAGGGTTAGGGTTAGGGTTAGGGTAGGTTTAGGGTTAGGGTTAGGGTTACGGTTAGGGGTTAGGGTTAGGGTTAGGGTTAGGTTTTAGGGCTAGTGTTAGGGTTAGGGTTAGATTAGGGTTAGGGTTAGGTTTTAGGGTTATGGTTATGGTTAGGGTTATATCACTTTTCAGTTTTCCTGTTATAATAGTTGAACAGGCGACACATATATAAATTAGTTTACAAAGTTGTGCTATGTGTTTCTGTTCTTTCGATGGAAACTTGTTTCTCTGCTGTACATTGCGAGATAACACTTTTCAGTTTTCCTGTATTCCAAATTGTTCGAGTGACACACATGTGATTCCGTTTAAAAGTAGTGCTTTGCTTTTCTGTTCTTTCTTTGGAAACGTTTTCCTACCATAACGTGCGATATATCACTTTTCAGTTTTCCTGTATTCCTAATTGACCGAGCCACACACATGTGATTCCGTTTAAAAGTAGTGCTTTGCTTTTCTGTTCTTTCCTTGTAACTTGTTACTGTGAAGTACACGGCCTTAGATCACTTTTCAGTTTTCCGGTTATAATAAATGACCAGGCGGCACGTATGTGAATTAGTTCACAAAGTAGTGCTTTGCTTTTCTGTTCTTTCGTTGGAAACTTGTTCCTGAGCTGTACAGTGCAATATATCACTTTTCAGTTTTCCTGTATTCCTAATTGAGCGAGCGACACACATGTGATTTAGTTTACAAAGTAGTGTTTTGCGTTTCTGTTCTTTTGTTGGAAACTTGTTCCTGTTCCTGTTAGGAACAAGTTAGGGTTAGGGTTAGAGTTAGGGTTAGGGTTAGGGTTAGGGTTAGGGTAGGGTTAGGGTTAGGGTTAGGGTTAGGGTAGGGTTTGGGTTAGGTTTAGGTTTTAGGGTTAGGGTTAGGGTTATATCACTTTTCAGTTTTCTTGTTATAATAGTTGAAAAGGCGACACATATAAATTAGTTTACAAAGTTGTGCTTTGTGTTTCTGTTCTTTCGATGGAAACTTGTTTCTCTGCTGTACATTGCGAGATAACACTTTTCAGTTTTCCTGTATTCCAAATTGTTAGAGCGACACACATGTGATTCCGTTTAAAAGCAGTGCTTTGCTTTTCTGTTATTTCGTCGGAAACTTGTTCTTGTGCTGTACAGTGCGATATATCACTTTTCAGTTTTCCTGTATTCCTAATGGAACGAGCGACACACATGTGATTTAGTTTACAAATTAGGGCTTTGCTTTTCTGTTCTTTCATTTGAAACTTGGTCCTGTGCTGTACAGTGCGTTTTATTACTTTTCAGTTTTCCTGTTATAATAATTGAACAGGCGACACGTATGTGAATTAGTTTACAAAGTAGTGCTTTGCTTTTCTGTTCTTTCTGTGGAAACGTTTTCCTACTATACAGTGCGATATATCACTTTTCAGTTTTCCTGTATTCCTAATTGACCGAGCGACACACATGTGATTCCGTTTAAAAGTAGTGCTTTGCTTTTCTGTTCTTTCGTTGGAAACTTGTTCCTGTGATGTTCAGTGCAATATATCACTTTTCAGTTTTCCTGTATTCCTACTTGAGCGAGAGATACACATGTTATTCAGTTTACAATGTAGTGCTTGGCCTTTATGTTCTTTTGTTGGAAACTTGTTCCTGTTCCTGTTAGGAACAAGTTAGGGTTAGGGTTAGGGTTAGGGTTAGGGTTAGGTTTAGGGTTAGGGTTAGGGTAGGGTTAGGGTTAGGGTTAGGGTTAGGGTAGGGTTAGGGTTAGGGTTAGGGTTAGGGGTTAGGGTTAGGGTTAGGGTTATATCACTTTTCAGTTTTCCTGTTATAATAGTTGAACAGGCGACACATATATAAATTAGTTTACAAAGTTGTGCTTTGTGTTTCTGTTCTTTCGATGGAAACTTGTTACTCTGCTGTACATTGCGAGATAACACTTTTCAGTTTTCCTGTATTCCTAATTGCGCGAGCGACACACATGTGATTCCGTTTAAAAGTACTGCTTTGCTGTTCTGTTATTTCGTCGGAAACTTGTTCTTGTGCTGTACAGTGCGATATAACACTTTTCAGTTTTCCTGTATTCCTAATGGAATGAGCGACACACATGTGATTTAGTTTACAAATTAGTGCTTTGCTTTTCTCTTCTTTCATTAGAAACTTGTTCCTGTGCTGTACAGTGCGTTTTATTACTGTTCATTTTTCCTGTTATAATAATTGAACAGGCGACACGTATGTGAATTAGTTTACCAAGTAGTGCTTTGCTATTCTGTTCTTTCTTTGGAAACCTTTTCCTAGCTGTACAGTGCGATATATCACTTTTCAGTTTTCCTGTATTCCTAATTGGCCGAGCGACACACATGTGATTCCGGTTAAAAGTAGTGATTTCCTTTTCTGTTCTTTCGTTGGAAACTTGTTCCTGTGATGTACAGTGCAATATATCACTTTTCAGTTTTCCTGTATTGCTACTTGAGCTAGAGACACACATCTGATTCAGTTTACAATGTAGTGCTTGGCCTTTATGTTCTTTTGTTGGAAACTTGTTCCTGTTACTGTTAGGAACAAGTTAGGGTTAGGGTTAGGGTTAGGGTTAGAGTTAGTGTTAGGGTAGGTTTAGGGTTAGGTTTAGGGTTAGGGTAGGGTTAGGTTTAGGGTTCGTGTTAGGGTTAGTGGTTAGGGTTAGGGTTAGGTTTTAGGGTTAGTGTTAGGGTTATATCACTTTTCAGTTTTCCTGTTACAATAGTTGAACAGGCGACACATATATAAATTAGTTTACAAAGTTGTGCTTTGTGTTTCTGTTCTTTCGATGGAAACTTGTTTCTCTGCTGTACATTGCGAGATAACACTTTTCAGTTTTCCTGTATTCCTAATTGCGCGAGCGACACACATGTGATTCCGTTTAAAAGTAGTGCTTTGCTTTTCTGTTATTTCGTCGGAAACTTGTTCTTGTGCTGTACAGTGCGATATAACACTTTTCAGTTTTCCTGTATTCCTAATGGAACGAGCGACACACATGTGATTTAGTTTACAAATTAGTGCTTTGCTTTTCTGTTCTTTCATTTGAAACTTTTTCCTGTGCTGTACAGTGCGTTATATCACTTTTCAGTTTTCCTGTTATAATAATTGAACAGGCGACACGTATGTGAATTAGTTTACAAAGTAGTGCTTTGCTTTTCTGTTCTTTCCTTGTAAACTTGTTACTGTGAAGTACACGGCCTTAGATCACTTTTCAGTTTTCCGGTTATAATAAATGACCAGGCGGCACGTATGTGAATTAGTTTAGAAAGTAGTGCTTTGCTTTTCTGTTCTTTCGTTGGAAACTTGTTCCTGAGCTGTACAGTGCGATATATCACTTTTCAGTTTTCCTGTATTCCTAATTGAGCAAGCGACACACATGTGATTTACTTTACAAAATAGTGTTTTGCGTTACTGTTCTTTTGTTGGAAACTTGTTTCTGTGCTGTACAGTGTGATATGTTAGTTTTCAGGTTTCCTGTTATAATAATTGAATGGGCGACACGTATGTGATTTAGTTTACAAATTAGTGCTTTGCTTTCCTGTTCTTTCATTTAAAACTAGTTCCTGTGCTCTACAGTGCGTTTTATTACTTTACAGTTTTCCTGTTATAATAATTGAACAGGCGAGAGGTATGTGAATTAGTTTACAAAGTAGTGCTTTGCTTTTCTGTTCTTTCTTTGGAAACCTTTTCCTAGCTGTACAGTGCGATATATCACTTTTCAGTTTTCCTGTATTCCTAATTGGCCGAGCGACACACATGTGATTCGGTTTAAAAGTAGTGCTTTGCTTTTCTGTTCTTTCCTTAAAAACTTGTTCCTGTGCTGTACACCGTCTTAGATCACTTTTCAGTTTTCCGGTTATAATAATTGACCAGGCGACACATATGTGAATTAGTTTACAAAGTAGTGCTTTCTTTTCTGTTCTTTCTTTGGAAACGTTTTCCTAGCTGTACAGTGCGATATATCACTTTTCAGTTTTCCTGTATTCCGAATTGGCCGAGCGACACACATGTGATTCCGTTTAAAAGTAGTGCTTTGCTTTTCTGTTCTTTCGTTGGAAATTGTTCCTGTGATGTACAGTGCAATATATCACACTTTTCAGTTTTCCTGTATTCCTACTTCAGCGAGAGACACACATGTGATTCAGTTTACAATGTAGTGCTTGGCCTTTATGTTCTTTCGTTGGAAACTCGTTCCTTTTAGGAACAAGTAAGGGTTAGGGTTAGGGTTAGGGTTAGGGTTAGGGTTAGGGTTTGGGTTAGGGTTAGGGTTAGGGTAGGGTTAGGGTTAGGGTTAGGGTTAGGTTTAGGGTTGGGTTAGGGTTAGGTTTAGGGTTAGGGGTTAGGGTTAGGGTTAGGTTTTAGGGTTAGGGTTAGGGTTATATCACTTTTCAGTTTTCCTGTTATAATAGTTGAACAGGCGACACATATATAAATTAGTTTACAAAGTTGTGCTTTGTGTTTCTGTTCTTTCGATGGAAACTTGTTTCTCTGCTGTACATTGCGACATAACACTTTTCAGTTTACCTGTATTCCTAATTGCGCGAGCGACACACATGTGATTCCGTTTAAAAGTAGTGCTTTGCTTTTCTGTTATTTCATCGGAAACTTTTTCTTGTGCTGTACAGTGTGATATAACACTTTTCAGTTTTCCTGTATTCCTAATGGAAAGAGCGACACACATGTTATTTAGTTTACAAATTAGTGCTTTGCTTTTCTGTTCTTTCATTTGAAACTTGTTCCTGTGCTGTACAGTGCGTTATATCACTTTTCAGTTTTCCTGTTATAATAATTGAACAGGCGACACGTATGTGAATTAGTTTACAAAGTAGTGCTTCGCTTTTCTGTTCTTTCTTTGGAAACGTTTTCCTAGCTGTACAGTGCGATATATCACTTTTCAGTTTTCCTGTATTCCTAAATGGCCGAGCGACACACATGTGATTCCGTTTAAAAGTAGTGCTTTGCTTTTCTGTTCTTTTGTTGGAAACTTGTTCCTGTGATGTACAGTGCAATATATCACACTTTTCAGTTTTCCTGTATTCCTACTTGAGCGAGAGACACACATGTGATTCAGTTTACAATGTAGTGCTTGGCCTTTATGTTCTTTCGTTGGAAACTTGTTCCTGTTAGGAACAAGTTAGGGTTAGGGTTAGGGTTAGGGTTAGGGTTAGGGTTAGGGTAGGGTTAGGGTTAGGGTTAGGGTTAGGGTAGGGTTAGGGTTATGGTTAGGGTTACGGTTAGGGGTTAGGGTTAGGGTTAGGTTTTAGGGTTAGTGTTAGGGTTAGGGTTAGAGTAGGGTTAGGGTTAGGTTTTAGGGTTAGGGTTATGGTTAGGGTTATATCACTTTTCAGTTTTCCTGTTATAATAGTTGAACAGGCGACACATATATAAATTAGTTTACAAAGTTGTGCTTTGTGTTTCTGTTCTTTCGATGGAAACTTGTTTCTCTGCTGTACATTGCGAGATAACACTTTTCAGTTTTCCTGTATTCCAAATTGTTCGAGCGACACACATGTGATTCCGTTTAAAAGTAGTGCTTTGCTTTTCTGTTATTTCGTCGGAAACTTGTTCTTGTGCTGTACAGTGCGATATATCACTTTTCAGTTTTCCTGTATTCCTAATGGACCGAGCGACACACATGTGATTTACTTTACAAATTAGTGCTTTCCTTTTCTGTTCTGTCATTTGAAACTTGTTCCTGTGCTGTACAGTGCGTTTTATTACTGTTCAGTTTTCCTGTTATAATAATTGAACAGGCGACACGTATGTGAATTAGTTTACAAAGTAGTGCTTTGCTTTTCTGTTCTTTCTTTGGAAAAGTTTTCCTACTATACAGTGCGATATATCACTTTTCAGTTTTCCAGTATTCCTAATTGGCCGAGCGACACACATGTGATTCCGTTTAAAAGTAGTGCTTTGCTTTTCTGTTCTTTCGTTGGAAACTTGTTCCTGTGATGTACAGTGCAATATATCACTTTTCAGTTTTCCTGTATTCCTACTTGAGCGAGAGGCACACATGTTATTCAGTTTACAATGTAGTGCTTGGCCTTTATGTTCTTTTGTTGGAAACTTGTTCCTGTTCCTGTTAGGAACAAGTTAGGGTTAGGGTTAGGGTTAGTGTTAGGGTAGGGTTAGGGTTAGGGTTAGGGTAGGGTTAGGGTTAGGGTTAGGGGTTAGGGTTAGGGTTAGGTTTTAGTGTTAGGGTTAGGGTTATATCACTTTTCAGTTTTCCTGTTATAATAGTTGAACAGGCGACACATATATAAATTAGTTTACAAAGTTGTGCTTTGTGTTTCTGTTCTTTCGATGGAAACTTGTTTCTCTGCTGTACATTGCGAGATAACACTTTTCAGTTTTCATGTATTCCTATTTGCGCGAGCGACACACATGTAATTCCGTTTAAAAGTAGTGCTTTGCTTTTCTGTTATTTCATCGGAAACTTTTTCTTGTGCTGTACAGTGCGATATAACACTTTTCAGTTTTCCTGTATTCCTAATGGAAAGAGCGACACACATGTGATTTAGTTTACAAATTAGTGCTTTGCTTTTCTGTTCTTTCATTTGAAACTTGTTCCTGTGCTGTACAGTGCGTTATATCACTTTTCAGTTTTCCTGTTATAATAATTGAACAGGCGACACGTATGTGAATTAGTTTACAAAGTAGTGCTTTGCTTTTCTGTTCTTTCCTTAAAAACTTGTTCTGTGCTGTACACCGTCTTAGATCACTTTTCAGTTTTCCGGTTATAATAATTGACCAGGCGACACATATGTGAATTAGTTTACAAAGTAGTGCTTTCTTTTCTGTTCTTTCTTTGGAAACGTTTTCCTAGCTGTACAGTGCGATATATCACTTTTCAGTTTTCCTGTATTCCTAATTGGCCGAGCGACACACATGTGATTCCGTTTAAAAGTAGTGCTTTGCTTTTCTGTTCTTTCGTTGGAAACTTGTTCCTGTGATGTACAGTGCAATATATCACACTTTTCAGTTTTCCTGTATTCCTACTTGAGCGAGAGACACACATGTGATTCAGTTTACAATGTAGTGCTTGGCCTTTATGTTCTTTCGTTGGAAACTTGTTCCTGTTAGGAACAAGTTAGGGTTAGGGTTAGGGTTAGGGTTAGGGTTAGGGTTAGGGTTAGGGTAGGGTTAGGGTTAGGGTTAGGGTTAGGGTAGGGTTAGGGTTAGGGTTAGGGTTACGGTTAGGGGTTAGGGTTAGGGTTAGGTTTTAGGGTTAGTGTTAGGGTTAGGGTTAGAGTAGGGTTAGGGTTAGGTTTTAGGGTTAGGGTTATGGTTAGGGTTATATCACTTTTCAGTTTTCCTGTTATAATAGTTGAACAGGCGACACATATATAAATTAGTTTACAAAGTTGTGCTTTGTGTTTCTGTTCTTTCGATGGAAACTTGTTTCTCTGCTGTACATTGCGAGATAACACTTTTCAGTTTTCCTGTATTCCAAATTGTTCGAGCGACACACATGTGATTCCGTTTAAAAGTAGTGCTTTGCTTTTCTGTTATTTCGTCGGAAACTTGTTCTTGTGCTGTACAGTGCGATATATCACTTTTCAGTTTTCCTGTATTCCTAATGGACCGAGCGACACACATGTGATTTACTTTACAAATTAGTGCTTTCCTTTTCTGTTCTGTCATTTGAAACTTGTTCCTGTGCTGTACAGTGCGTTTTATTACTGTTCAGTTTTCCTGTTATAATAATTGAACAGGCGACACGTATGTGAATTAGTTTACAAAGTAGTGCTTTGCTTTTCTGTTCTTTCTTTGGAAAAGTTTTCCTACTATACAGTGCGATATATCACTTTTCAGTTTTCCTGTATTCCTAATTGACCGAGCGAACCACATGTGATTCCGTTTAAAAGTAGTGCTTTGCTTTTCTGTTCTTTCGTTGGAAACTTGTTCCTGTGATGTACAGTGCAATATATCACTTTTCAGTTTTCCTGTATTCCTACTTGAGCGAGAGACACACATGTTATTCAGTTTACAATGTAGTGCTTGGCCTTTATGTTCTTTTGTTGGAAACTTGTTCCTGTTCCTGTTAGGAACAAGTTAGGGTTAGGGTTAGGGTTAGGGTTAGGGTTAGGGTTAGGGTAGGGTTAGGGTTAGGGTTAGGGTTAGGGTAGGGTTAGGGTTAGGGTTAGGGTTAGGGGTTAGGGTTAGGGTTAGGTTTTAGGGTTAGGGTTAGGGTTATATCACTTTTCAGTTTTCCTGTTATAATAGTTGAACAGGCGACACATATATAAATTAGTTTACAAAGTTGTGCTTTGTGTTTCTGTTCTTTCGATGGAAACTTGTTTCTCTCCTGTACATTGCGAGATAACACTTTTCAGTTTTCCTGTATTCCAAATTGTTCTAGCGACACAGATGTGATTTCGTTTAAAAGTAATGCTTTGCTTTTCAGTTATTTCGTCGGAAACTTGTTCTTGTGCTGTACAGTGCGATACATCACTTTTCTGTTTTCCTGTATTCCTAATGGAACGAGCAACACACATGTGATTTAGATTACAAATTAGTGCTTTCCTTTTCTGTTCTGTCATTTGAAACTTGTTCCTGTGCTGTACAGTGCGTTTTATTACTGTTCAGTTTTCCTGTTATAATAATTGAACAGGCGACACGTATGTGAATTAGTTTACAAAGTAGTGCTTTGCTTTTCTGTTCTTTCTTTGGAAACGTTTTCCTACTATACAGTGCGATATATCACTTTTCAGTTTTCCTGTATTCCTAATTGACCGAGCGACACACATGTGATTCCGTTTAAAAGTAGTGCTTTGCTTTTCTGTTCTTTCGTTGGAAACTTGTTCCTGTGATGTACAGTGCAATATATCACTTTTCAGTTTTCCTGTATTGCTACTTGAGCGAGAGACACACATGTGATTCAGTTTACAATGTAGTGCTTGGTCTTTATGTTCTTTTGTTGGAAACTTGTTCCTGTTACTGTTAGGAACAAGTTAGGTTTAGGGTTAGGGTTAGGGTTAGGGTTAGGGTTAGGGTTAGGGTAGGGTTAGGGTTAGGGTTAGGGTTAGGGTAGGGTTAGAGTTAGGGTTAGGGTTAGGGGTTTGGGTTAGGGTTAGGTTTTAGGGTTAGGGTTAGGGTTATATCACTTTTCAGTTTTCCTGTTATAATAGTTGAACAGGCGACACATATATAAATTAGTTTACAAAGTTGTGTTTTGTGTTTCTGTTCTTTCGATGGAAACTTGTTCCTGTGATGTACAGTGCAATATATCACTTTTCAGGTTTCCTGTATTGCTACTTGAGCGAGAGACACACATGTGATTCAGTTTACAATGTAGTGCTTGGCCTTTATGTTCTTTTGTTGGAAACTTGTTCCTGTTCCTGTTAGGAACAAGTTAGGGTTAGGGTTAGGGTTAGGGTTAGGGTTAGGGTAGAGTTAGGGTTAGGGTAGGGTTAGGGTTAGGGTTAGGGTTAGGGGTTAGGGTCAGGGTTAGGTTTTAGGGTTAGGGTTAGGGTTATATCACTTTTCAGTTTTCCTGTTATAATAGTTGAACAGGCGACACATATATAAATTAGTTTACAAAATTGTGCTTTGTGTTTCTGTTCTTTCGATGGAAACTTGTTTCTCTGCTGTACATTGCGAGATAACACTTTTCAGTTTTCCTGTATTCCAAATTGTTCGAGCGACACACATGTGATTTCGCTTAAAAGTAGTGCTTTGCTTTTCAGTTATTTCGTAGGAAACTTGTTCTTGTGCTGTACAGTGCGATATATCACTTTTCAGTTTTCCTGTATTCCTAATGGAACGAGCAACACACATGTGATTTAGTTTACAAATTAGTGCTTTCCTTTTCTGTTCTGTCATTTGAAACTTGTTCCTGTGCTGTACAGTGCGTTTTATTACTGTTCAGTTTTCCTGTTATAATAATTGAACAGGCGACACGTATGTGAATTAGTTTACAAAGTAGTGCTTTGCTTTTCTGTTCTTTCTTTGGAAACCATTTCCTAGCTGTACAGTGCGATATATCACTTTTCAGTTTTCCTGTATTCCTAATTGGCCGAGCGACACACATGTGATTCCGTTTAAAAGTAGTGCTTTGCTTTTCTGTTCTTTCGTTGGAAACTTGTTCCTGTGATGTACAGTGCAATATATCACTTTTCAGTTTTCCTGTATTGCTACTTGAGCGAGAGACACACATGTGATTCAGATTACAATGAAGTGCTTGGCCTTTATGTTCTTTTGTTGGAAACTTGTTCCTGTTCCTGTTAGGAACAAGTTAGGTTAAGGGTTAGGGTTAGGGTTAGGGTAGGGTTAGGGTTAGGGTAGGGTTAGGGTTAGGGTTAGGGTTAGGTTAGGGTTAGGGTTTGGGTTAGGGTTAGGGTTAGGGGTTAGGGTTAGGGTTAGGTTTTAGGGTTAGGGTTAGGGTTATATCACTTTTCAGTTTTCCTGTTATAATAGTTGAACAGGCGACACATATATAAATTAGTTTACAAAGTTGTGCTTTGTGTTTCTGTTCTTTCGATGGAAACTTGTTTCTCTGCTGTACATTGCGAGATAACACTTTTCAGTTTTCCTGTATTCCTAATTGCGCAAGCGACACACATGTGATTCCGTTTAAAAGTAGTGCTTTGCTTTTCTGTTATTTCGTCGGAAACTTGTTCTTGTGCTATACAGTGCGATATAACACTTTTCAGTTTTCCTGTATTCCTAATGGAACGAGCGACACACATGTGCTTTAGTTTACAAATTAGTGCTTTGCTTTTCTGTTCTTATATTTGAATCTTTTTCCTGTGCTGTACAGTGCGTTATAACACTTTTCAGTTTTCCTGTTATAATAATTGAACAGGCGACACGTATGTGAATTAGTTTACAAAGTAGTGCTTTGCTTTTCTCTTCTTTCCTTGTAAACTTGTTACTGTGAAGTACACGGCCATAGATCACTTTTCAGTTTTCCGGTTATAATAAATGACCAGGCGGCATGTATGTAAATTAGTTTACAAAGTAGTGCTGTGCTTTTCTGTTCTTTCTTTGGAAACGTTTTCCTAGCTGTACAGTGCGATATATCACTTCTCAGTTTTCCTGTATTCCTAATTGAGCGAGAGACACACATGTGATTTAGTTTACAAAGTAGTGTTTTGCGTTTCTGTTCTTTTGTTGGAAACTTGTTTCTGTGCTGTACAGTGTGATATGTCAGTTTTCAGGTTTCCTGTTATAATAATTGAATGGGCGACACGTATGTGATTTAGTTTACAAAGTAGTGCTTTGCTTTTCTGTTCTTTCCTGAAAAACTTGTTCCTGTGCTGTACACCGTCTTAGATCACCTTTCAGTTTTCCGGTTATAATAATTGACCAGGCGACACGTATGTGAATTAGTTTACAAAGTAGTGCTTTGCTTTTCTGTTCTTTCTTTGGAAACGTTTTCCTAGCTGTACAGTGCGATATATCACTTTTCAGTTTTCCTGTATTCCTAATGGAACGAGTGACACACATGTGATTTAGTTTACAAATTAGTGCTTTCCTTTTATGTTCTGTCATTTGAAACTTGTTCTTGTGCTGTACAGTGCGTTTTATTACTGTTCAGTTTTCCTGTTATAATAATTGAACAGGCGACACGTATGTGAATTAGTTTACAAAGTAGTGCTTTGCTTTTCTGTTCTTTCCTTGTAAACTTGTTACTGTGAAGTACACGGCCTTAGATCACTTTTCAGTTTTCCGGTTATAATAAATGACCAGGCGGCACGTATGTGAATTAGTTTGCACAGTAGTGCTTTGCTTTTCTGTTCTTTCATTGGAAACTTGTTCCAGAGCTGTACAGTGCGATATATCACTTCTCAGTTTTCCTGTATTCCTAATTGAGCGAGCGAAACACATGTGATTTAGTTTACAAAGTAGTGTTTTGCGTTTCTGTTCTTTTGTTGGAAACTTGTTTCTGTGCTGTACAGTGTGATATGTCAGTTTTCAGGTTTCCTGTTATAATAATTGAATGGGCGACACGTATGTGATTTAGTTTACAAAGTAGTGCTTTGCTTTTCTGTTCTTTCCTTAAAAACTTGTTCCTGTGCTGTACACCGTCTTAGATCACTTTTCAGTTTTCCGGTTATAATAATTGACCAGGCGACACATATATGAATTAGTTTACAAAGTAGTGCTTTGCTTTTCTGTTCTTTGGAAACGTTTTCCTAGCTGTACAGTGCGATATATCACTTTTCAGTTTTCCTGTATTCCTAATTGGCCGACCGACACACATGTGATTCCGTTTAAAAGTAGTGCTTTGCTTTTCTGTTCTTTCGTTGGAAACTTGTTCCTGTGATGTACAGTGCAATATATCACACTTTTCAGTTTTCCTGTATTGCTACTTGAGCGAGAGAAACACATGTGATTCAGTTTACAATGTAGAGCTTGGCCTTTATGTTCTTTCGTTGGAAACTTGTTCCTGTTAGGAACAAGTTAGGATTAGTGTTAGGGTTAGGGTTAGGGTTACGGTTAGGGTTAGGGTTGGGGTAGGGTTAGGGTTAGGGTTAGGGTAGGGTTAGGGTTAGGGTTAGGGTTACGGTTAGGGGTTAGGGATAGGGTTAGGGTTAGGTTTTAGGGTTAGTGTTAGGGTTAGGGTTAGAGTAGGGTTAGGGTTAGGTTTTAGGGTTAGGGTTATGGTTAGGGTTATATCACTTTTCAGTTTTCCTGTTATAATAGTTGAACAGGCGACACATATATAAATTAGTTTACAAAGTTGTGCTTTGAGTTTCTGTTCTTTCGATGGAAACTTGTTTCTCTGCTGTACATTGCGAGATAACACTTTTCAGTTTTCCTGTATTCCAAATTGTTCGAGGGAGACACATGTGATTCCGTTTAAAAGTAGTGCTTTGCTTTTCTGTTATTTCGTCGGAAACTTGTTCTTGTGCTGTACAGTGCGATATATCACTTTTCAGTTTTCCTGTATTCCTAATGGAACCAGCGACACACACGTGATTTAGTTTACAAATTAGTGCTTTGCTTTTCTGTTCTTTCATTTGAAACTTGTTCCTGTGCTCTACAGTGCGTTTTATTACTTTTCAGTTTTCCTGTTATAATAATTGAACAGGCGACACGTATGTGAATTAGATTACATAGTAGTGCTTTGCTTTTCTGTTCTTTCTTTGGAAACCTTTTCCTAGCTGTACAGTGCGATATATCACTTTTCAGTTTTCCTGTATTCCTAATAGAACGAGCGAAACACATGTGATTCCGTTTAAAAGTAGTGCTTTCCTTTTCTGTTCTTTCGTTGGAAACTTGTTCCTGTGATGTACAGTGCAATATATCACTTTTCAGTTTTCCTGTATTCCTACTTGAGCGAGAGACACACATGTTATTCAGTTTACAATGTAGTGCTTGGCCTTTATGTTCTTTTGTTGGAAACTTGTTCCTGTTCCTGTTAGGAACAAGTTAGGGTTAGGGTTAGGGTTAGGGTTAGGGTTAGGGTTAGTGTTAGGGTAGGGTAAGGGTTAGGGTTAGGGTAGGGTTAGGGTTAGGGTTAGGGTTAGGGTTAGGGGTTAGGGTTAGGGTTAGGTTTTAGGGTTAGGGTTAGGGTTATATCACTTTTCAGTTTTCCTGTTATAATAGTTGAACAGGCGACACATATATAAATTAGTTTACAAAGTTGTGCTTTGTGTTTCTGTTCTTTCATTGGAAACTTGTTCCTGAGCTGTACAGTGCGATATATCACTTCTCAGTTTTCCTGTATTCCTAATTGAGCGAGCGAAACACATGTGATTTAGTTTACAAAGTAGTGTTTTGCGTTTCTGTTCTTTTGTTGGAAACTTGTTTCTGTGCTGTACAGTGTGATATGTCAGTTTTCAGGTTTCCTGTTATAATAATTGAATGGGCGATACGTATGTGATTTAGTTTAGAAAGTAGTGCTTTGCTTTTCTGTTCTTTCCTTAAAAACTTGTTCCTGTGCTGTACACCGTCTTAGATCACTTTTCAGTTTTCCGGATATAATAATTGACCAGGCGACACGTATGTGAATTTGTTTACAAAGTAGTGCTTTGCTTTTCTGTTCTTTCTTTGTAAACGTTTTCCTAGCTGTACAGTGCGATATATCACTTTTCAGTTTTCCTGAATTCCTAATGGAATGAGCGACACACATGTGATTTAGTTTACAAATTAGTGCTTTCCTTTTATGTTCTGTCATTTGAAACTTGTTCCTGTGCTGTACAGTGCGTTTTATTACTGTTCAGTTTTCCTGTTATAATAATTGAACAGGCGACACGTATGTGAATTAGTTTACAAAGTAGTGCTTTGCTTTTCTGTTCTTTCTTTGGAAACCTTTTCCTAGCTGTACAGTGCGATATATCACTTTTCAGTTTTCCTGTATTCCTAATTGGCCGAGCGACACACATGTGATTCCGTTTAAAAGTAGTGCTTTGCTTTTCTGTTATTTCGTCGGAAACTTGTTCTTGTGCTGTACAGTGCGATATAACACTTTTCACTTTTCCTGTATTCCTAATGGAACGAGCGATACACATGTGATTTAGTTTACAAATTAGTGCTTTGCTTTTCTGTTCTTTCATTTGAAACTTGTTCCTGTGCTGTACAGTGCGTTTTATTACTGTTCAGTTTTCCTGTTATAATAATTGAACAGGCGACACGTATGTGAATTAGTTTACAAAGTAGTGCTTTGCTTTTCTGTTCTTTCTTTGGAAACCTTTTCCTAGCTGTACAGTGCGATATATCACTTTTCAGTTTTCCTGTATTCCTAATTGGCCGAGCGACACACATGTGATTCCGTTTAAAAGTAGTGCTTTCCTTTTCTGTTCTTTCGTTGGAAACTTGTTCCTGTGATGTACAGTGCAATATATCACTTTTCAGTTTTCCTGTATTGCTACTTGAGCGAGAGACACACATGTGATTCAGTTTACAATGTAGTGCTTGGCCTTTATGTTCTTTTGTTGGAAACTTGTTCCTGTTCCTGTTAGGAACAAGTTAGGGTTAGGGTTAGGGTTAGGGTTAGGGTTACGGTTAGTGTTAGGGTAGGGTTAGGGTTAGGGTTAGGGTTAGGGTAGGGTTAGGGTTAGGGTTAGGGTTTGGGTTAGGGTTAGGTGTTAGGGTTAGGGTTAGGTTTTAGGGTTAGGGTTAGGGTTATATCACTTTTCAGTTTTCCTGTTATAATAGTTGAACAGGCGACACATATATAAATTAGTTTACAAAGTTGTGCTTTGTGTTTCTGTTCTTTCGATGGAAACTTGTTTCTCTGCTGTACATTGCGAGATAACACTTTTCAGTTTTCATGTATTCCTAAATGCGCAAACGACACACATGTAATTCCGTTTAAAAGTAGTGCTTTGCTTTTCTGTTATTTCATCGGAAACTTGTTCTTGTGCTGTACAGTGCGATATAACACTTTTCAGTTTTCCTGTATTCCTAATGGAACGAGCGACACACATGTGATTCCGTTTAAAAGTAGTGCTTTCCTTTTCTGTTCTTTCGTTGGAAACTTGTTCCTGTGATGTACAGTGCAATATATCACTTTTCAGTTTTCCTGTATTCCTACTTGAGCGAGAGACACACATGTAATTCAGTTTACAATGTAGTGCTTGGCCTTTATGTTCTTTTGTTGGAAACTTGTTCCTGTTCCTGTTAGGAACAAGTTAGGGTTAGGGTTAGGGTTAGGGTTAGGGTAGGGTTAGGGTTAGGGTTAGGGTTAGGGTAGGGTTAGGGTTAGGGTTAGGGTTAGGGGTTAGGGTTGGGTTAGGTTTTAGGGTTAGGGTTAGGGTTAGTGTTAGAGTTGGGTTAGGGTTAGGTTTTAGGGTTAGGGTTATGGTTAGGGTTACATCACTTTTCAGTTTTCCTGTTATAATAGTTGAACAGGAGACACATATATAAATTAGTTTACAAAGTTGTGCTTTGTGTTTCTGTTCTTTCGATGGAAACTTGTTTCTCTGCTGTACATTGCGACATAACACTTTTCAGTTTACCTATATTCCTAATTGCGCGAGCGACACACATGTGATTCCGTTTAAAAGTAGTGCTTTGCTTTTCTGTTATTTCATCGGAAACTTGTTCTTGCGCTGTACAGTGCGATATAACACTTTTCACTTTTCCTGTATTCCTAACGGAACGAGCGACACACATGTGATTTAGTTTACAAATTAGTGCTTTGCTTTTCTGTTCTTTCATTTGAAACTTGTTCCTGTGCTGTATAGTGCGTTTTATTACTTTTCAGTTTTCCTGTTAAAATAATTGAACAGGCGACACGTATGTGAATTAGTTTACAAAGTAGTGCTTTGCTTTTCTGTTCTGTCATTGGAAACTTGTTCCTGAGCTGTACAGTGCGATATATCACTTCTCAGTTTTCCTGTATTCCTAATTGAGCGAGCGAAACGCATGTGATTTAGTTTACAAAGTAGTGCTTTCCTTTTATGTTCTGTCATTTGAAACTTGTTCCTGTGCTGTACAGTGCGTTTTATTACTGTTCAGTTTTCCTGTTATAATAATTGAACAGGCGACACGTATGTGAATTAGTTTACAAAGTAGTGCTTTGCTTTTCTGTTCTTTCTTTGGAAACCTTTTCCTAGCTGTACAGTGCGATATATCACTTTTCAGTTTTCCTGTATTCCTAATTGGCCGAGCGACACACATGTGATTCCGTTTAAAAGTAGTGCTTTGCTTTTCTGTTATTTCATCGGAAACTTGTTCTTGTGCTGTACAGTGCGATATAACACTTTTCAGTTTTCCTGTATTCCTAATGGAACGAGCGACACACATGTGATTTAGTTTACAAATTAGTGCTTTGCTTTTCTGTTCTTTCATTTGAAACTTGTTCCTATGCTGTACAGTGCGTTTTATTACTGTTCAGTTTTCCTGTTATAATAATTGAACAGGCGACACGTATGTGAATTAGTTTACAAAGTAGTGCTTTGCTATTCTGTTCTTTCTTTGGAAACCTTTTCCTAGCTGTACAGTGCGATATATCACTTTTCAGTTTTCCAGTATTCCTAATTGGCCGAGCGACACACATGTGATTCCGTTTAAAAGTAGTGCTTTCCTTTTCTGTTCTTTCGTTGGAAACTTGTTCCTGTGATGTACAGTGCAATATATCACTTTTCAGTTTTCCTGTATTGCTACTTGAGCGAGAGACACACATGTGATTCAGTTTACAATGTAGTGCTTGGCCTTTATGTTCTTTTGTTGGAAACTTGTTCCTGTTACTGTTAGGAACAAGTTAGGGTTAGGGTTAGGGTTAGGGTTAGGGTTAGGGTTAGGGTTAGTGTTAGGGTAGGGTAAGGGTTAGGGTTAGGGTAGGGTTAGGGTTAGGGTTAGGGTTAGGGTTAGGGGTTAGGGTTAGGGTTAGGTTTTAGGGTTAGGGTTAGGGTTATATCACTTTTCAGTTTTCCTGTTATAATAGTTGAACAGGCGACACATATATAAATTAGTTTACAAAGTTGTGCTTTGTGTTTCTGTTCTTTCGATGGAAACTTGTTTCTTGGCTGTACATTGGCGAGATAACACTTTTCAGTTTTCCTGTATTCCTAATTGCGCGAGCGACACACATGTGATTCCGTTTAAAAGTAGTGCTTTGCTTTTCTGTTATTTCATCGGAAACTTGTTCTTGTGCTGTACAGTGCGATATAACACTTTTCAGTTTTCCTGTATTCCTAATGGAACGAGCGACACACATGTGATTTAGTTTACAAATTAGTGCTTTGCTTTTCTGTTCTTTCATTTGAAACTTTTTCCTGTGCTGTACACCGTCTTAGATCACTTTTCAGTTTTCCTGTTATAATAATTGAACAGGCGACACGTATGTGAATCAGTTTACAAAGTAGTGCTTTGCTTTTCTGTTCTTTCCTTAAAAACTTGTTCCTGTGCTGTACACCGTCTTAGATCACTTTTCAGTTTTCCGGTTATAATAATTGACCAGGCGACACATATGTGAATTAGTTTACAAAGTAGTGCTTTGCTTTTCTGTTCTTTCTTTGGAAACCTTTTCCTAGCTGTACAGTGCGATATATCACTTTTCAGTTTTCCTGTATTCCTAATTGGCCGAGCGACACACAAGTGATTCCGTTTAAAAGTAGTGCTTTGCTTTTCTGTTCTTTCGTTGGAAACTTGTTCCTGTGATATACAGTGCAATATATCACACTTTTCAGTTTTCCTGTATTGCTACTTGAGCGAGAGACACACATGTGATTCAGTTTACAATGTAGTGCTTGGCCTTTATGTTCTTTCGTTGGAAACTTGTTCCTGTTAGGAACAAGTTAGGGTTAGGATTAGGGTTAGGGTCAGGGTTAGGGTTAGGATTAGGGTTAGGGTCAGGGTTAGGGTTAGGGTTAGGGTTAGGGTAGGGTTAGGGTTAGGGTTAGGGTTACGGTTAGTGGTTAGGGTTAGGGTTAATGTTAGGTTTTAGGGTTAGTGTTAGGGTTAGTGTTAGAGTAGGGTTAGGGGTAGGTTTTAGGGTTAGTGTTATGGTTAGGGTTATATCACTTTTCAGTTTTCCTGTTATAATAGTTGAACAGGAGACACATATATAAATTAGTTTACAAAGTTGTGCTTTGTGTTTCTGTTCTTTCGATGGAAACTTGTTTCTCTGCTGTACATTGCGAGATAACACTTTTCAGTTTTCCTATATTCCAAATTGTTCGAGGGACACACATGTGATTCCGTTTAAATGTAGTGCTTTGCTTTTCTGTTCTTTCGTTGGAAACTTGTTCCTGTGATGTACAGTGCAATATATCACTTTTCAGTTTTCCTGTATTGCTACTTGAGCGAGAGACACACATGTGATTCAGTTTACAATGTAGTGCTTGGCCTTTATGTTCTTTTGTTGGAAACTTGTTCCTGTTCCTGTTAGGAACAAGTTAGGGTTAGGGTTAGGGTTAGGGTTAGGGTTAGGGTTAGGGTTAGGGTTAGTGTTAGGGTAGGGTAAGGGTTAGGGTTAGGGTAGGGTTAGGGTTAGGGTTAGGGTTAGGGGTTAGGGTTAGGGTTAGGTTTTAGGGTTAGGGTGAGGGTTATATCACTTTTCGGTTTTCCTGTTATAATAGTTGAACAGGCGACACATATATAAATTAGTTTACAAAGTTGTGCTTTGTGTTTCTGTTCTTTCGATGGAAACTTGTTTCTCGGCTGTACATTGCGAGATAACACTTTTCAGTTTTCCTGTATTCCTAATTGTGCGAGCGACACACATGTGATTCCGTTTAAAAGTAGTGCTTTGCTTTTCTGTTATTTCATCGGAAACTTGTTCTTGTGCTGTACAGTGCGATATAACACTTTTCAGTTTTCCTGTATTCCTAATGGAACGAGCGACACACATGTGATTTAGTTTACAAATTAGTGCTTTGCTTTTCTGTTCTTTCATTTGAAACTTTTTCCTGTGCTGTACACCGTCTTAGATCACTTTTCAGTTTTCCTGTTATAATAATTGAACAGGCGACACGTATGTGAATTAGTTTACAAAGTAGTGCTTTGCTTTTCTGTTCTTTCCTTAAAAACTTGTTCCTGTGCTGTACACCGTCTTAGATCACTTTTCAGTTTTCCGGTTATAATAATTGACCAGGCGACACATATGTGAATTAGTTTACAAAGTAGTGCTTTGCTTTTCTGTTCTTTCTTTGGAAACGTTTTCCTAGCTGTACAGTGCGATATATCACTTTTCAGTTTTCCTGTATTCCTAATTGGCCGAGCGACACACATGTGATTCCGTTTAAAAGTAGTGCTTTGCTTTTCTGTTCTTTCGTTGGAAACTTGTTCCTGTGATGTACAGTGCAATATATCACACTTTTCAGTTTTCCTGTATTTCTACTTGAGCGAGAGACACACATGTGATTCAGTTTACAATGTAGTGCTTGGCCTTTATGTTCTTTCGTTGGAAACTTGTTCCTGTTAGGAACAAGTTAGGGTTAGGATTAGGGTTAGGGTCAGGTTTAGGGTTAGGGTTAGGGTTAGGGTTAGGGTAGGGTTAGGGTTAGGGTTAGGGTTACGGTTAGTGGTTAGGGTTAGGGTTAATGTTAGGTTTTAGGGTTAGTGTTAGGGTTAGTGTTAGAGTAGGGTTAGGGTTAGGTTTTAGGGTTAGGGTTATGGTTAGGGTTATATCACTTTTCAGTTTTCCTGTTATAATAGTTGAACAGGAGACACATATATAAATTAGTTTACAAAGTTGTGCTTTGTGTTTCTGTTCTTTCGATGGAAACTTGTTTCTCTGCTGTACATTGCGAGATAACACTTTTCAGTTTTCCTATATTCCAAATTGTTCGAGGGACACACATGTGATTCCGTTTAAAAGTAGTGCTTTGCTTTTCTGTTATTTCGTCGGAAACTTGTTCTTGTGCTGTACAGTGCGATATATCACTTTTCAGTTTTCCTGTATTCCTAATGGAACGAGCGACACACATGTGATTCCGTTTACAAGTAGTGCTTTGCTTTTCTGTTCTTTCGTTGGAAACTTGTTCCTGTGATGTACAGTGCAATATATCACTTTTCAGTTTTCCTGTATTCCTACTTGAGCGAGAGACACACGTTATTCAGTTTACAATGTAGTGTTTGGCCTTTATGTTCTTTTGTTGGAAACTTGTTCCTGTTCCTCTTAGGAACAAGTTAGGGTTAGGGTTAGGGTTAGGGTTAGGGTTAGGGTAGGGTTAGGGTTAGGGTTAGGGTTAGGGTAGGGTTAGGGTTAGGGTTAGGGTTAGGGTTAGGGGTTAGGGTTAGGGTTAGGTTTTAGGGTTAGGGTTAGGGTTATATCACTTTTCAGTTTTCCTGTTATAATAGTTGAACAGGCGACACGTATGTGAATTAGTTTACAAAGTAGTGCTTTGCTATTCTGTTCTTTCTTTGGAAACCTTTTCCTAGCTGTACAGTGCGATATATCACTTTTCAGTTTTCCAGTATTCCTAATTGGCCGAGCGACACACATGTGATTCCGTTTAAAAGTAGTGCTTTGCTTTTCTGTTCTTTCGTTGGAAACTTGTTCCTGTGATGTACAGTGCAATATATCACTTTTCAGTTTTCCTGTATTGCTACTTGAGCGAGAGACACACATGTGATTCAGTTTACAATGTAGTGCTTGGCCTTTATGTTCTTTTGTTGGAAACTTGTTCCTGTTCCTGTTAGGAACAAGTTAGGGTTAGGGTTAGGGTTAGGGTTAGGGTTAGGGTTAGGGGTAGGGTTAGTGTTAGGGTAGGGTAAGGGTTAGGGTTAGGGTAGGGTTAGGGTTAGGGTTAGGGTTAGGGGTTAGGGTTAGGGTTAGGTTTTAGGGTTAGGGTGAGGGTTATATCACTTTTCAGTTTTCCTGTTATAATAGTTGAACAGGCGACACATATATAAATTAGTTTACAAAGTTGTGCTTTGTGTTTCTGTTCTTTCGATGGAAACTTGTTTCTCGGCTGTACATTGCGAGATAACACTTTTCAGTTTTCCTGTATTCCTAATTGTGCGAGCAACACACATGTGATTCCGTTTAAAAGTAGTGCTTTGCTTTTCTGTTATTTCATCGGAAACTTGTTCTTGTGCTGTACAGTGCGATATAACACTTTTCAGTTTTCCTGTATTCCTAATGGAACGAGCGACACACATGTGATTTAGTTTACAAATTAGTGCTTTGCTTTTCTGTTCTTTCATTTGAAACTTTTTCCTGTGCTGTACACCGTCTTAGATCACTTTTCAGTTTTCCTGTTATAATAATTGAACAGGCGACACGTATGTGAATTAGTTTACAAAGTAGTGCTTTGCTTTTCTGTTCTTTCCTTAAAAACTTGTTCCTGTGCTGTACACCGTCTTAGATCACTTTTCAGTTTTCCGGTTATAATAATTGACCAGGCGACACATATGTGAATTAGTTTACAAAGTAGTGCTTTGCTTTTCTGTTCTTTCTTTGGAAACGTTTTCCTAGCTGTACAGTGCGATATATCACTTTTCAGTTTTCCTGTATTCCTAATTGGCCGAGCGACACACATGTGATTCCGTTTAAAAGTAGTGCTTTGCTTTTCTGTTCTTTCGTTGGAAACTTGTTCCTGTGATGTACAGTGCAATATATCACACTTTTCAGTTTTCCTGTATTGCTACTTGAGCGAGAGACACACATGTGATTCAGTTTACAATGTAGTGCTTGGCCTTTATGTTCTTTCGTTGGAAACTTGTTCCTGTTAGGAACAAGTTAGGGTTAGGATTAGGGTTAGGGTCAGGGTTAGGGTTAGGGTTAGGGTTAGGGTTAGGGTAGGGTTATTGTTAGGGTTAGGGTTACGGTTAGTGGTTAGGGTTAGGGTTAATGTTAGGTTTTAGGGTTAGTGTTAGGGTTAGTGTTAGAGTAGGGTTAGGGTTAGGTTTTAGGGTTAGGGTTATGGTTAGGGTTATATCACTTTTCAGTTTTCCTGTTATAATAGTTGAACAGGAGACACATATATAAATTAGTTTACAAAGTTGTGCTTTGTGTTTCTGTTCTTTCGATGGAAACTTGTTTCTCTGCTGTACATTGCGAGATAACACTTTTCAGTTTTCCTATATTCCAAATTGTTCGAGGGACACACATGTGATTCCGTTTAAAAGTAGTGCTTTGCTTTTCTGTTATTTCGTCGAAAACTTGTTCTTGTACTGTACAGTGCGATATATCACTTTTCAGTTTTCCTGTATTCCTAATGGAACGAGCGACACACATGTGATTCCGTTTAAAAGTAGTGCTTTGCTTTTCTGTTCTTTCGTTGGAAACTTGTTCCTGTGATGTACAGTGCAATATATCACTTTTCAGTTTTCCTGTATTCCTACTTGAGCGAGAGACACACGTTATTCAGTTTACAATGTAGTGCTTGGCCTTTATGTTCTTTTGTTGGAAACTTGTTCCTGTTCCTCTTAGGAACAAGTTAGGGTTAGGGGTAGGGTTAGGGTTAGGGTTAGGGTTAGGGTAGGGTTAGGGTTAGAGTTAGGGTTAGGGTAGTGTTAGGGTTAGGGTTAGGGTTAGGGGTTAGGGTTAGGGTTAGGTTTTAGGGTTAGGGTTAGGGTTATATCACTTTTCAGTTTTCCTGTTATAATAGTTGAACAGGCGACACATATATAAATTAGTTTACAAAGTTGTGCTTTGTGTTTCTGTTCTTTCGATGGAAACTTGTTTCTCTGCTGTACATTGCGACATAACACTTTTCAGTTTACCTATATTCCTAATTGCGCGAGCGACACACATGTGATTCCGTTTAAAAGTAGTGCTTTGCTTTTCTGTTATTTCATCGGAAACTTGTTCTTGTGCTGTACAGTGCGATATAACACTTTTCAGTTTTCCTGTATTCCTAATGGAACGAGCGACACACATGTGATTTAGTTTACAAATTAGTGCTTTGCTTTTCTGTTCTTTCATTTGAAACTTGTTCCTGTGCTGTACAGTGCGTTTTATTACTGTTCAGTTTTCCTGTTATAATAATTGAACAGGCGACACGTATGTGAATTAGTTTACAAAGTAGTGCTTTGCTATTCTGTTCTTTCTTTGGAAACGTTTTCCTAGCTGTACAGTGCGATATATCACTTTTCAGTTTTCCTGTATTCCTAATTGGCCGAGCGACACACATGTGATTCCGTTTAAAAGTAGTGTTTTGCTTTTCTGTTCTTTCGTTGGAAACTTGTTCCTGTGATGTACAGTGCAATATATCACTTTTCAGTTTTCCTGTATTGCTACTTGAGCGAGAGACACACATGTGATTCAGTTTACAATGTAGTGCTTGGCCTTTATGTTCTTTTGTTGGAAACTTGTTCCTGTTCCTGTTAGGAACAAGTTAGGGTTAGGGTTAGGGTTAGGGTTAGGGTTAGGGTTAGGGTTAGTGTTAGGGTAGGGTAAGGGTTAGGGTTACGGTAGGGTTAGGGTTAGGGTTAGGGTTAGGGGTTAGGGTTAGGGTTAGGTTTTAGGGTTAGGGTTAGGGTTATATCACTTTCCAGTTTTCCTGTTATAATAGTTGAACAGGCGACACATATATAAATTAGTTTACAAAGTTGTGCTTTGTGTTTCTGTTCTTTCGATGGAAACTTGTTTCTCGGCTGTACATTGCGAGATAACACTTTTCAGTTTTCCTGTATTCCTAATTGCGCGAGCGACACACATGTGATTCCATTTAAAAGTAGTGCTTTGCTTTTCTGTTATTTCATCGGAAACTTGTTCTTGTGCTGTACAGTGCGATATAACACTTTTCAGTTTTCCTGTATTACTAATGGAATGAGCGACACACATGTGATTTAGTTTACAAATTAGTGCTTTGCTTTTCTGTTCTTTCATTTGAAACTTGTTCCTGTGCTGTACACCGTCTTAGATCACTTTTCAGTTTTCCTGTTATAATAATTGAACAGGCGACACGTATGTGAATTAGTTTACAAAGTAGTGCTTTGCTTTTCTGTTCTTTCCTTAAAAACTTGTTCCTGTGCTGTACACCGTCTTAGATCACTTTTCAGTTTTCCGGTTATAATAATTGACCAGGCGACACATATGTGAATTAGTTTACAAAGTAGTGCTTTGCTTTTCTGTTCTTTCTTTGGAAACGTTTTCCTAGCTGTACAGTGCGATATATCACTTTTCAGTTTTCCTGTATTCCTAATTGGCCGAGCGACACACATGTGATTCCGTTTAAAAGTAGTGCTTTGCTTTTCTGTTCTTTCGTTGGAAACTTGTTCCTGTGATGTACAGTGCAATATATCACACTTTTCAGTTTTCCTGTATTGCTACTTGAGCGAGAGACACACATGTGATTCAGTTTACAATGTAGTGCTTGGCCTTTATGTTCTTTCGTTGGAAACTTGTTCCTGTTAGGAACAAGTTAGGGTTAGGATTAGGGTTAGGGTCAGGGTTAGGGTTAGGGTTAGGGTTAGGGTTAGGGTAGGGTTAGGGTTAGGGTTAGGGTTACGGTTAGTGGTTAGGGTTAGGGTTAATGTTAGGTTTTAGGGTTAGTGTTAGGGTTAGTGTTAGAGTAGGGTTAGGGTTAGGTTTTAGGGTTAGGGTTATGGTTAGGGTTATATCACTTTTCAGTTTTCCTGTTATAATAGTTGAACAGGAGACACATATATAAATTAGTTTACAAAGTTGTGCTTTGTGTTTCTGTTCTTTCGATGGAAACTTGTTTCTCTGCTGTACATTGCGACATAACACTTTTCAGTTTACCTATATTCCTAATTGCGCGAGCGACACACATGTGATTCCGTTTAAAAGTAGTGCTTTGCTTTTCTGTTATTTCATCGGAAACTTGTTCTTGTGCTGTACAGTGCGATATAACACTTTTCAGTTTTCCTGTATTCCTAATGGAACGAGCGACACACATGTGATTTAGTTTACAAATTAGTGCTTTGCTTTTCTGTTCTTTCATTTGAAACTTGTTCCTGTGCTGTACAGTGCGTTTATTACTGTTCAGTTTTCCTGTTATAATAATTGAACAGGCGACACGTATGTGAATTAGTTTACAAAGTAGTGCTTTGCTATTCTGTTCTTTCTTTGGAAACCTTTTCCTAGCTGTACAGTGCGATATATCACTTTTCAGTTTTCCAGTATTCCTAATTGGCCGAGCGACACACATGTGATTCCGTTTAAAAGTAGTGCTTTGCTTTTCTGTTCTTTCGTTGGAAACTTGTTCCTATGATGTACAGTGCAATATATCACTTTTCAGTTTTCCTGTATTGCTACTTGAGCGAGAGACACACATGTGATTCAGTTTACAATGTAGTGCTTGGCCTTTATGTTCTTTTGTTGGAAACTTGTTCCTGTTCCTGTTAGGAACAAGTTAGGGTTAGGGTTAGGGTTAGGGTTAGGGTTAGGGTTAGGGTTAGTGTTAGGGTAGGGTAAGGGTTAGGGTTAGGGTAGGGTTAGGGTTAGGGTTAGGGTTAGGGGTTAGGGTTAGGGTTAGGTTTTAGGGTTAGGGTGAGGGTTATATCACTTTTCAGTTTTCCTGTTATAATAGTTGAACAGGCGACACATATATAAATTAGTTTACAAAGTTGTGCTTTGTGTTTCTGTTCTTTCGATGGAAACTTGTTTCTCGGCTGTACATTGCGAGATAACACTTTTCAGTTTTCCTGTATTCCTAATTGTGCGAGCAACACACATGTGATTCCGTTTAAAAGTAGTGCTTTGCTTTTCTGTTATTTCATCGGAAACTTGTTCTTGTGCTGTACAGTGTGATATAACACTTTTCAGTTTTCCTGTATTCCTAATGGAACGAGCGACACACATGTGATTTAGTTTACAAATTAGTGCTTTGCTTTTCTGTTCTTTCATTTGAAACTTTTTCCTGTGCTGTACACCGTCTTAGATCACTTTTCAGTTTTCCTGTTCTAATAATTGAACAGGCGACACGTATGTGAATTAGTTTACAAAGTAGTGCTTTGCTTTTCTGTTCTTTCCTTAAAAACTTGTTCCTGTGCTGTACACCGTCTTAGATCACTTTTCAGTTTTCCGGTTATAATAATTGACCAGGCGACACATATGTGAATTAGTTTACAAAGTAGTGCTTTGCTTTTCTGTTCTTTCTTTGGAAACGTTTTCCTAGCTGTACAGTGCGATATATCACTTTTCAGTTTTCCTGTATTCCTAATTGGCCGAGCGACACACATGTGATTCCGTTTAAAAGTAGTGCTTTGCTTTTCTGTTCTTTCGTTGGAAACTTGTTCCTGTGATGTACAGTGCAATATATCACTTTTCAGTTTTCCTGTATTGCTACTTGAGCGAGAGACACACATGTGATTCAGTTTACAATGTAGTGCTTGGCCTTTATGTTCTTTCGTTGGAAACTTGTTCCTGTTAGGAACAAGTTAGGGTTAGGATTAGGGTTAGGGTCAGGGTTAGGGTTAGGGTTAGGGTTAGGGTTAGGGTAGGGTTAGGGTTAGGGTTAGGGTTACGGTTAGTGGTTAGGGTTAGGGTTAATGTTAGGTTTTAGGGTTAGTGTTAGGGTTAGTGTTAGAGTAGGGTTAGGGTTAGGTTTTAGGGTTAGGGTTATGGTTAGGGTTATATCACTTTTCAGTTTTCCTGTTATAATAGTTGAACAGGAGACACATATATAAATTAGTTTACAAAGTTGTGCTTTGTGTTTCTGTTCTTTCGATGGAAACTTGTTTCTCTGCTGTACATTGCGAGATAACACTTTTCAGTTTTCCTATATTCCAAATTGTTCGAGGGACACACATGTGATTCCGTTTAAAAGTAGTGCTTTGCTTTTCTGTTATTTCGTCGGAAACTTGTTCTTGTGCTGTACAGTGCGATATATCACTTTTCAGTTTTCCTGTATTCCTAATGGAACGAGCGACACACATGTGATTCCGTTTAAAAGTAGTGCTTTGCTTTTCTGTTCTTTCGTTGGAAACTTGTTCCTGTGATGTACAGTGCAATATATCACTTTTCAGTTTTCCTGTATTCCTACTTGAGCGAGAGACACACGTTATTCAGTTTACAATGTAGTGCTTGGCCTTTATGTTCTTTTGTTGGAAACTTGTTCCTGTTCCTCTTAGGAACAAGTTAGGGTTAGGGTTAGGGTTAGGGTTAGGGTTAGGGTAGGGTTAGGGTTAGGGTTAGGGTAGGGTTAGGGTTAGGGTTAGGGTTAGGGGTTAGGGTTAGGGTTAGGTTTTAGGGTTTCAGTTTTCCTGTTATAATAGTTGAACAGGCGACACATATATAAATTAGTTTACAAAGTTGTGCTTTGTGTTTCTGTTCTTTCGATGGAAACTTGTTTCTCTGCTGTACATTGCGACATAACACTTTTCAGTTTACCTATATTCCTAATTGCGCGAGCGACACACATGTGATTCCGTTTAAAAGTAGTGCTTTGCTTTTCTGTTATTTCATCGGAAACTTGTTCTTGTGCTGTACAGTGCGATATAACACTTTTCAGTTTTCCTGTATTCCTAATGGAACGAGCGACACACGTGTGATTTAGTTTACAAATTAGTGCTTTGCTTTTCTGTTCTTTCATTTGAAACTTGTTCCTGTGCTGTACAGTGCGTTTTATTACTGTTCAGTTTTCCTGTTATAATAATTGAACAGGCGACACGTATGTGAATTAGTTTACAAAGTAGTGCTTTGCTATTCTGTTCTTTCTTTGGAAACCTTTTCCTAGCTGTACAGTGCGATATATCACTTTTCAGTTTTCCAGTATTCCTAATTGGCCGAGCGACACACATGTGATTCCGTTTAAAAGTAGTGCTTTCCTTTTCTGTTCTTTCGTTGGAAACTTGTTCCTGTGATGTACAGTGCAATATATCACTTTTCAGTTTTCCTGTATTGCTACTTGAGCGAGAGACACACATGTGATTCAGTTTACAATGTAGTGCTTGGCCTTTATGTTCTTTTGTTGGAAACTTGTTCTTGTTCCTGTTAGGAACAAGTTAGGGTTAGGGTTAGGGTTAGGGTTAGGGATAGGGTTAGGGTTAGTGTTAGGGTAGGGTAAGGGTTAGGGTTAGGGTAGGGTTAGGGTTAGGGTTAGGGTTAGGGGTTAGGGTTAGGGTTAGGTTTTAGGGTTAGGGTTATATCACTTTTCAGTTTTCCTGTTATAATAGTTGAACAGGCGACACATAGATAAATTAGTTTACAAAGTTGTGCTTTGTGTTTCTGTTCTTTCGATGGAAACTTGTTTCTCGGTTGTACATTGCGAGATAACACTTTTCAGTTTTCCTGTATTCCTAATTGCGCGAGCGACACACATGTGATTCCGTTTAAAAGTAGTGCTTTGCTTTTCTGTTATTTCATCGGAAACTTGTTCTTGTGCTGTACAGTGCGATATAACACTTTTCAGTTTTCCTGTATTCCTAATGGAACGAGCGACACACATGTGATTTAGTTTACAAATTAGTGCTTTGCTTTTCTGTTCTTTCATTTGAAACTTGTTCCTGTGCTGTACACCGTCTTAGATCACTTTTCAGTTTTCCTGTTATAGTAATTGAACAGGCGACACGTATGTGAATTAGTTTACAAAGTAGTGCTTTGCTTTTCTGTCCTTTCCTTAAAAACTTGTTCCTGTGCTGTACACCGTCTTAGATCACTTTTCAGTTTTCCGGTTATAATAATTGACCAGGCGACACATATGTGAATTAGTTTACAAAGTAGTGCTTTGCTTTTCTGTTCTTTCTTTGGAAACGTTTTCCTAGCTGTACAGTGCGATATATCACTTTTCAGTTTTCCTGTATTCCTAATTGGCCGAGCGACACACATGTGATTCCGTTTAAAAGTAGTGCTTTGCTTTTCTGTTCTTTCGTTGGAAACTTGTTCCTGTGATGTACAGTGCAATATATCACACTTTTCAGTTTTCCTGTATTGCTACTTGAGCGAGAGACACACATGTGATTCAGTTTACAATGTAGTGCTTGGCCTTTATGTTCTTTCGTTGGAAACTTGTTCCTGTTAGGAACAAGTTAGGGTTAGGATTAGGGTTAGGGTCAGGGTTAGGGTTAGGGTTAAGGTTAGGGTAGGGTTAGGGTTAGAGTTAGGGTTACGGTTAGGGGTTAGGGTTAGGGTTAATGTTAGGTTTTAGGGTTAGTGTTAGGGTTAGTGTTAGAGTAGGGTTAGGGTTAGGTTTTAGGGTTATGGTTATGGTTAGGGTTATATCACTTTTCAGTTTTCCTGTTATAATAGTTGAACAGGAGACACATATATAAATTAGTTTACAAAGTTGTGCTTTGTGTTTCTGTTCTTTCGATGGAAACTTGTTTCTCTGCTGTACATTGCGAGATAACACTTTTCAGTTTTCCTATATTCCAAATTGTTCGAGGGACACACATGTGATTCCGTTTAAAAGTAGTGCTTTGCTTTTCTGTTATTTCGTCGGAAACTTGTTCTTGTGCTGTACAGTGCGATATATCACTTTTCAGTTTTCCTGTATTCCTAATGGAACGAGCGACACACATGTGATTCCGTTTAAAAGTAGTGCTTTGCTTTTCTGTTCTTTCGTTGGAAACTTGTTCCTGTGATGTACAGTGCAATATATCACTTTTCAGTTTTCCTGTATTCCTACTTGAGCGAGAGACACACGTTATTCAGTTTACAATGTAGTGCTTGGCCTTTATGTTCTTTTGTTGGAAACTTGTTCCTGTTCCTGTTAGGAACAAGTTAGGGTTAGGGTTAGGGTTAGGGTTAGGGTTAGGGTAGGGTTAGGGTTAGTGTTAGGGTTAGGGTAGGGTTAGGGTTAGGGTTAGGGTTAGGGGTTAGGGTTAGGGTTAGGTTTTAGGGTTAGGGTTAGGGTTATATCACTTTTCAGTTTTCCTGTTATAATAGTTGAACAGGCGACACATATATAAATTAGTTTACAAAGTTGTGCTTTGTGTTTCTGTTCTTTCGATGGAAACTTGTTTCTCTGCTGTACATTGCGACATAACACTTTTCAGTTTACCTATATTCCTAATTGCGCGAGCGACACACATGTGATTCCGTTTAAAAGTAGTGCTTTGCTTTTCTGTTATTTAGTCGGAAACTTGTTCTTGTGCTGTACAGTGCGATATAACACTTTTCACTTTTCCTGTATTCCTAATGGAACGAGAGACACACATGTGATTTAGTTTACAAATTAGTGCTTTGCTTTTCTGTTCTTTCATTTGAAACTTGTTCCTGTGCTGTACAGTGCGTTTTATTACTTTTCAGTTTTCCTGTTATAATAATTGAACATGCGACACGTATGTGAATTAGTTTACAAAGTAGTGCTTTGTTTTTCTGTTCTTTCATTGGAAACTTGTTCCTGAGCTGTACAGTGCGATATATCACTTCTCAGTTTTCCTGTATTCCTAATTGAGCGAGCGAAACACATGTGATTTAGTTTACAAAGTAGTGTTTTGCGTTTCTGTTCTTTTGTTGGAAACTTGTTTCTGTGCTGTACAGTGTGATATGTCAGTTTTCAGGTTTCCTGTTATAATAATTGAATGGGCGATACGTATGTGATTTAGTTTACAAAGTAGTGCTTTGCTTTTCTGTTCTTTCCTTAAAAACTTGTTCCTGTGCTGTACACCGTCTTAGATCACTTTTCAGTTTTCCGGATATAATAATTGACCAGGCAACACGTATGTGAATTAGTTTACAAAGTAGTGCTTTGCTTTTCTGTTCTTTCTTTGTAAACGTTTTCCTAGCTGTACAGTGCGATATATCACTTTTCAGTTTTCCTGAATTCCTAATGGAATGAGCGACACACATGTGATTTAGTTTACAAATTAGTGCTTTCCTTTTATGTTCTGTCATTTGAAACTTGTTCCTGTGCTGTACAGTGCGTTTTATTACTGTTCAGTTTTCCTGTTATAAGAATTGAACAGGCGACACGTATGTGAATTAGTTTACAAAGTAGTGCTTTGCTTTTCTGTTCTTTCTTTGGAAACCTTTTCCTAGCTGTACAGTGCGATATATCACTTTTCAGTTTTCCTGTATTCCTAATTGGCCGAGCGACACACATGTGATTCCGTTTAAAAGTAGTGCTTTGCTTTTCTGTTATTTCATCGGAAACTTGTTCTTGTGCTGTACAGTGCGATATAACACTTTTCAGTTTTCCTGTATTCCTAATGGAACGAGCGATACACATGTGATTTAGTTTACAAATTAGTGCTTTGCTTTTCTGTTCTTTCATTTGAAACTTGTTCCTGTGCTGTACAGTGCGTTTTATTACTGTTCAGTTTTTCTGTTATAATAATTGAACAGGCGACACGTATGTGAATTAGTTTACAAAGTAGTGCTTTGCTATTCTGTTCTTTCTTTGGAAACCTTTTCCTAGCTGTACAGTGCGATATATCACTTTTCAGTTTTCCTGTATTCCTAATTGGCCGAGCGACACACATGTGATTCCGTTTAAAAGTAGTGCTTTCCTTTTCTGTTCTTTCGTTGGAAACTTGTTCCTGTGATGTACAGTGCAATATATCACTTTTCAGTTTTCCTGTATTGCTACTTGAGCGAGAGACACACATGTGATTCAGTTTACAATGTAGTGCTTGGCCTTTATGTTCTTTTGTTGGAAACTTGTTCCTGTTCCTGTTAGGAACAAGTTAGGGTTAGGGTTAGGGTTAGGGTTAGGGTTAGTGTTAGGGTAGGGTTAGGGTTAGGGTTAGGGTTAGGGTAGGGTTAGGGTTAGGGTAGGGTTAGGGTTAGGGTTAGGGTTAGGGTTAGGGGTTAGGGTTAGGGTTAGGTTTTAGGGTTAGGGTTAGGGTTATATCACTTTTCAGTTTTCCTGTTATAATAGTTGAACAGGCGACACATATATAAATTAGTTTACAAAGTTGTGCTTTGTGTTTCTGTTCTTTCGATGGAAACTTGTTTCTCTGCTGTACATTGCGAGATAACACTTTTCAGTTTTCCTGTATTCCTAATTGCGCGAGCGACACACATGTGATTCCGTTTAAAAGTAGTGCTTTGCTTTTCTGTTATTTCATCGGAAACTTGTTCTTGTGCTGTACAGTGCGATATAACACTTTTCAGTTTTCCTGTATTCCTAATGGAACGAGCGACACACATGTGATTCCGTTTAAAAGTAGTGCTTTCCTTTTCTGTTCTTTCGTTGGAAACTTGTTCCTGTGATGTACAGTGCAATATATCACTTTTCAGTTTTCCTGTATTCCTACTTGAGCGAGAGACACACATGTAATTCAGTTTACAATGTAGTGCTTGGCCTTTATGTTCTTTTGTTGGAAACTTGTTCCTGTTCCTGTTAGGAACAAGTTAGGGTTAGGGTTAGGGTTAGGGTTAGGGTTAGGGTTAGGGTTAGGGTATGGTTAGGGTTAGAGTTAGGGTTAGGGTAGGGTTAGGGTTAGGGTTAGGGGTTAGGGTTAGGGTTAGGTTTTAGGGTTAGGGTTAGGGTTATATCACTTTTCGGTTTTCCTGTTATAATAGTTGAACAGGCGACACATATATAAATTAGTTTACAAAGTTTTGCTTTGTGTTTCTGTTCTTTCGATGGAAACTTGTTTCTCTGCTGTACATTGCGAAATAACACTTTTCAGTTTACCTATATTCCTAATTGCGCGAGCGACACACATGTGATTCCGTTTAAAAGTAGTGCTTTGCTTTTCTGTTGTTTCATCGGAAACTTGTTCTTGTGCTGTACAGTGCGATATAACACTTTTCACTTTTCCTGTATTCCTAATGGAATGAGCGACACACATGTGATTTAGTTTACAAATTAGTGCTTTGCTTTTCTGTTCTTTCATTTGAAACTTGTTCCTGTGCTGTACAGTGCGTTTTATTACTGTTCAGTTTTCCTGTTATAATAATTGAACAGGCGACACGTATGTGAATTAGTTTACAAAGTAGTGCCTTGCTATTCTGTTCTTTCTTTGGAAACCTTTTCCTAGCTGTACAGTGCGATATATCACTTTTCAGTTTTCCAGTATTCCTAATTGGCCGAGCGACACACATGTGATTCCGTTTAAAAGTAGTGCTTTCCTTTTCTGTTCTTTCGTTGGAAACTTGTTCCTGTGATGTACAGTGCAATATATCACTTTTCAGTTTTCCTGTATTGCTACTTGAGCGAGAGACACACATGTGATTCAGTTTACAATGTAGTGCTTGGCCTTTATGTTCTTTTGTTGGAAACTTGTTCCTGTTCCTGTTAGGAACAAGTTAGGTTTAGGGTTAGGGTTAGGGTTAGGGTTAGGGTAGGGTTAGGGTTAGGGTTAGGGTTAGGGGTTAGGGTTAGGGTTAGGTTTTAGGGTTAGGGTTAGGGTTATATCACTTTTCAGTTTTCCTGTTATAATAGTTGAACAGGCGACACATATATAAATTAGTTTACAAAGTTGTGCTTTGTGTTTCTGTTCTTTCGATGGAAACTTGTTTCTCGGCTGTACATTGCGAGATAACACTTTTCAGTTTTCCTGTATTCCTAATTGCGCGAGCGACACACATGTGATTCCGTTTAAAAGTAGTGCTTTGCTTTTCTGTTATTTCATCGGAAACTTGTTCTTGTGCTGTACAGTGCGATATAACACTTTTCAGTTTTCCTGTATTCCTAATGGAACGAGCGACACACATGTGATTTAGTTTACAAATTCGTGCTTTGCTTTTCTGTTCTTTCATTTGAAACTTTTTCCTGTGCTGTACACCGTCTTAGATCACTTTTCAGTTTTCCTGTTATAATAATTGAACAGGCGACACGTATGTGAATTAGTTTACAAAGTAGTGCTTTGCTTTTCTGTTCTTTCCTTAAAAACTTGTTCCTGTGCTGTACACCGTCTTAGATCACTTTTCAGTTTTCCGGTTATAATAATTGACCAGGCGACACATATGTGAATTAGTTTACAAAGTAGTGCTTTGCTTTTCTGTTCTTTCTTTGGAAACGTTTTCCTAGCTGTACAGTGCGATATATCACTTTTCAGTTTTCCTGTATTCCTAATTGGCCGAGCGACACACATGTGATTCCGTTTAAAAGTAGTGCTTTGCTTTTCTGTTCTTTCGTTGGAAACTTGTTCCTGTGATGTACAGTGCAATATATCACACTTTTCAGTTTTCCTGTATTGCTACTTGAGCGAGAGACACACATGTGATTCAGTTTACAATGTAGTGCTTGGCCTTTATGTTCTTTCGTTGGAAACTTGTTCCTGTTAGGAACAAGTTAGGGTTAGGATTAGGGTTAGGGTCAGGGTTAGGGTTAGGGTTAGGGTTAGGGTAGGGTTAGGGTTAGGGTTAGGGTTACGGTTAGGGGTTAGGGTTAGGGTTAATGTTAGGTTTTAGGGTTAGTGTTAGGGTTAGTGTTAGAGTAGGGTTAGGGTTAGGTTTTAGGGTTAGGGTTATGGTTAGGGTTATATCACTTTTCAGTTTTCCTGTTATAATAGTTGAACAGGAGACACATATATAAATTAGTTTACAAAGTTGTGCTTTGTGTTTCTGTTCTTTCGATGGAAACTTGTTTCTCTGCTGTACATTGCGAGATAACACTTTTCAGTTTTCCTATATTCCAAATTGTTCGAGGGACACACATGTGATTCCGTTTAAAAGTAGTGCTTTGCTTTTCTGTTATTTCGTCGGAAACTTGTTCTTGTGCTGTACAGTGCGATATATCACTTTTCAGTTTTCCTGTATTCCTAATGGAAGGAGCGACACACATGTGATTCCGTTTAAAAGTAGTGCTTTGCTTTTCTGTTCTTTCGTTGGAAACTTGTTCCTGTGATGTACAGTGCAATATATCACTTTTCAGTTTTCCTGTATTCCTACTTGAGCGAGAGACACACGTTATTCAGTTTACAATGTAGTGCTTGGCCTTTATGTTCTTTTGTTGGAAACTTGTTCCTGTTCCTGTTAGGAACAAGTTAGGGTTAGGGTTAGGGTTAGGGTTAGGGTTAGGGTAGGGTTAGGTTTAGGGTAGGGTTAGGGTTAGGGTTAGGGTTAGGGGTTAGGGTTAGGGTTAGGTTTTAGGGTTAGGGTTAGGGTTATATCACTTTTCAGTTTTCCTGTTATAATAGTTGAACAGGCGACACATATATAAATTAGTTTACAAAGTTGTGCTTTGTGTTTCTGTTCTTTCGATGGAAACTTGTTTCTCTGCTGTACATTGCGACATAACACTTTTCAGTTTACCTATATTCCTAATTGCGCGAGCGACACACATGTGATTCCGTTTAAAAGTAGTGCTTTGCTTTTCTGTTATATCATCGGAAACTTGTTCTTGTGCTGTACAGTGCGATATAACACTTTTCACTTTTCCTGTATTCCCAACGGAACGAGCGACACACATGTGATTTAGTTTACAAATTAGTGCTTTGCTTTTCTGTTCTTTCATTTGAAACTTGTTCCTGTGCTGTACAGTGCGTTTTATTACTGTTCAGTTTTCCTGTTATAATAATTGAACAGGCGACACGTATGTGAATTAGTTTACAAAGTAGTGCTTTTCTTTTCTTTTCTGTCATTGGAAACTTGTTCCTGAGCTGTACAGTGCGATATATCACTTCTCAGTTTTCCTGTATTCCTAATTGGCCGAGCGACACACATGTGATTCCGTTTAAAAGTAGTGCTTTGCTTTTCTGTTATTTCATCGGAAACTTGTTCTTGTGCTGTACAGTGCGATATAACACTTTTCAGTTTTCCTGTATTCCTAATGGAACGAGCGACACACATGTGATTTAGTTTACAAATTAGTGCTTTGCTTTTCTGTTCTTTCATTTGAAACTTGTTCCTGTGCTGTACAGTGCGTTTTATTACTGTTCAGTTTTCCTGTTATAATAATTGAACAGGCGACACGTATGTGAATTAGTTTACAAAGTAGTGCTTTGCTATTCTGTTCTTTCTTTGGAAACCTTTTCCTAGCTGTACAGTGCGATATATCACTTTTCAGTTTTCCTGTATTCCTAATTGGCCGAGCGACACACATGTGATTCCGTTTAAAAGTAGTGCTTTCCTTTTCTGTTCTTTCGTTGGAAACTTGTTCCTGTGATGTACAGTGCAATATATCACTTTTCAGTTTTCCTGTATTGCTTCTTGAGCGAGAGACACACATGTGATTCAGTTTACAATGTAGTGCTTGGCCTTTATGTTCTTTTGTTGGAAACTTGTTCCTGTTCCTGTTAGGAACAAGTTAGGGTTAGGGTTAGGGTTAGGGTTAGGGTTAGGGTTAGGGTTAGGGTTAGGGTTAGGGTTAGCGTTAGTGTTAGGGTAGGGTTAGGGTTAAGGTTAGGGTTAGGGTTAGGGTAGGGTTAGGATTAGGGTTAGGGTTAGGGTTAGGGGTTAGGGTTAGGGTTAGGTTTTAGGGTTAGGGTTAGGGTTATATCACTTTTCAGTTTTCCTGTTATAATAGTTGAACAGGCGACACATATATAAATTAGTTTACAAAGTTGTGCTTTGTGTTTCTGTTCTTTCGATGGAAACTTGTTTCTCTGCTGTACATTGCGAGATAACACTTTTCAGTTTTCCTGTATTCCTATTTGCGCGAGCGACACACATGTGATGCCGTTTAAAAGTAGTGCTTTGCTTTTCTGTTATTTCATCGGAAACTTGTTCTTGTGCTGTACAGTGCGATATAACACTTTTCAGTTTTCCTGTATTCCTAATGGAATGAGCGACACACATGTGATTTAGTTTACAAATTAGTGCTTTGCTTTTCTGTTCTTTCATTTGAAACTTGTTCCTGTGCTGTACAGTGCGTTATATCACTTTTCAGTTTTCCTGTTATAATAATTGAACAGGCGACACGTATGTGAATTAGTTTACAAAGTAGTGCTTTGCTTTTCTGTTCTTTCCTTAAAAACTTGTTCCTGTGCTGTACACCGTCTTAGATCACTTTTCAGTTTTCCGGTTATAATAATTGACCAGGCGACACATATGTGAATTACTTTACAAAGTAGTGCTTTGCTTTTCTGTTCTTTCTTTGGAAACGTTTTCCTAGCTGTACAGTGCGATATATCACTTTTCAGTTTTCCTGTATTCCTAATTGGCCGAGCGACACACATGTGATTCCGTTTAAAAGTAGTGCTTTGCCTTTCTGTTCTTTCGTTAGAAACTTGTTCCTGTGATGTACAGTGCAATATATCACACTTTTCAGTTTTCCTGTATTGCTACTTTAGCGAGAGACACACATGTGATTCAGTTTACAATGTAGTGCTTGGCCTTTATGTTCTTTCGTTGGAAACTTGTTCCTGTTAGGAACAAGTTAGGTTTAGGATTAGGGTTAGGGTCAGAGTTAGGGTTAGGGTTAGGGTTAGGGTAGGGTTAGGGTTAGGGTTAGGGTTACGGTTAGGGGTTAGGGTTAGGGTTAATGTTAGGTTTTAGGGTTAGTGTTAGGGTTAGTGTTAGAGTAGGGTTAGGGTTAGGTTTTAGGGTTAGGGTCATGGTTAGGGTTATATCACTTTTCAGTTGTCCTGTTATAATAGTTGAACAGGAGACACATATATAAATTAGTTTACAAAGTTGTGCTTTGTGTTTCTGTTCTTTCGATGGAAACTTGTTTCTCTGCTGTACATTGCGAGATAACACTTTTCAGTTTTCCTATATTCCAAATTGTTCGAGGGACACACATGTGATTCCGTTTAAAAGTAGTGCTTTGCTTTTCTGTTATTTCGTCGGAAACTTGTTCTTGTGCTGTACAGTGCGATATATCACTTTTCAGTTTTCCTGTATTCCTAATGGAACGAGCGACACACATGTGATTCCGTTTAAAAGTAGTGCTTTGCTTTTCTCTTCTATCGTTGGAAACTTGTTCCTGTGATGTACAGTGCAATATATCACTTTTCAGTTTTCCTGTATTCCTACTTGAGCGAGAGACACACGTTATTCAGTTTACAATGTAGTGCTTGGCCTTTATGTTCTTTTGTTGGAAACTTGTTCCTGTTCCTGTTAAAAACAAGTTAGGGTTAGGGTTAGGGGTAGGGTTAGGGTTAGGGTAGGGTTAGGGTTAGGGTTAGGGTTAGGGTAGGGTTAGGGTTAGGGTTAGGGTTAGGGGTTAGGGTTAGGGTTAGGTTTTAGGGTTAGGGTTAGGGTTATATCACTTTTCAGTTTTCCTGTTATAATAGTTGAACAGGCGACACATATATAAATTAGTTTACAAAGTTGTGCTTTGTGTTTCTGTTCTTTCGATGGAAACTTGTTTCTCTGCTGTACATTGCGACATAACACTTTTCAGTTTACCTATATTCCTAATTGCGCGAGCGACACACATGTGATTCCGTTTAAAAGTAGTGCTTTGCTTTTCTGTTATTTTGTCGGAAACTTGTTCTTGTGCTGTACAGTGCGATATAACACTTTTCACTTTTCCTGTATTCCTAATGGAACGAGCGACACACATGTGATTTAGTTTACAAATTAGTGCTTTGCTTTTCTGTTCTTTCATTTGAAACTTGTTCCTGTGCTGTACATTGCGTTTTATTACTTTTCAGTTTTCCTGTTATAATAATTGAACATGCGACACGTATGTGAATTAGTTTACAAAGTAGTGCTTTGCTTTTCTGTTCTTTCTTTGGAAACCTTTTCCTAGCTGTACAGTGCGATATATCACTTTTCAGTTTTCCTGTATTCCTAATTGGCCGAGCGACACACATGTGATTCCGTTTAAAAGTAGTGCTTTCCTTTTCTGTTCTTTCGTTGGAAACTTGTTCCTGTGATGTACAGTGCAATATATCACTTTTCAGTTTTCCTGTATTGCTACTTGAGCGAGAGACACACATGTGATTCAGTTTACAATGTAGTGCTTGGCCTTTATGTTCTTTTGTTGGAAACTTGTTCCTGTTCCTGTTAGGAACAAGTTAGGGTTAGGGTTAGGGTTAGGGTTAGGGTTAGGGTTAGGGTTAGGGTTAGGGTTAGTGTTAGGGTAGGGTTAGGGTTAGGGTTAGGGTTAGGGTTAGGGTTAGGGTTAGGGGTTAGGGTTAGGGTTAGGTTTTAGGGTTAGGGTTAGGGTTATATCACTTTTCAGTTTTCCTGTTATAATAGTTGAACAGGCGACACATATATAAATTAGTTTACAAAGTTGTGCTTTGTGTTTCTGTTCTTTCGATGGAAACTTGTTTCTCTGCTGTACATTGCGAGATAACACTTTTCAGTTTTCCTGTATTCCTAATTGCGCGAGCGACACACATGTGATTCCGTTTAAAAGTAGTGCTTTGCTTTTCTGTTATTTCATTGGAAACTTGTTCTTGTGCTGTACAGTGCGATATAACACTTTTCAGTTTTCCTGTATTCCTAATGGAACGAGCGACACACATGTGATTCCGTTTAAAAGTAGTGCTTTCCTTTTCTGTTCTTTCGTTGGAAACTTGTTCCTGTGATGTACAGTGCAATATATCACTTTTCAGTTTTCCTGTATTCCTACTTGAGCGAGAGACACACATGTAATTCAGTTTACAATGTAGTGCTTGGCCTTTATGTTCTTTTGTTGGAAACTTGTTCCTGTTCCTGTTAGGAACAAGTTAGGGTTAGGGTTAGGGTTAGGGTTAGGGTTAGGGTTAGGTTAGGGTTAGGGTTAGGGTAGGGTTAGGGTTAGGGTTAGGGTTAGGGGTTAGGGTTAGGGTTAGGTTTTAGGGTTAGGGTTAGGGTTATATCACTTTTCAGTTTTCCTGTTATAATAGTTGAACAGGAGACACATATATAAATTAGTTTACAAAGTTGTGCTTTGTGTTTCTGTTCTTTCGATGGAAACTTGTTTCTCTGCTGTACATTGCGACATAACACTTTTCAGTTTACCTATATTCCTAATTGCGCGAGCGACACACATGTGATTCCGTTTAAAAGTAGTGCTTTGCTTTTCTGTTATTTTGTCGGAAACTTGTTCTTGTGCTGTACAGTGCGATATAACATTTTACACTTTTCCTGTATTACTAATGGAACGAGCGACACACATGTGATTTAGTTTACAAATTAGTGCTTTGCTTTTCTGTTCTTTCATTTGAAACTTGTTCCTGTGCTGTACATTGCGTTTTATTACTTTTCAGTTTTCCTGTTATAATAATTGAACATGCGACACGTATGTGAATTAGTTTACAAAGTAGTGCTTTGCTTTTCTGTTCTTTCTTTGGAAACCTTTTCCTAGCTGTACAGTGCGATATATCACTTTTCAGTTTTCCTGTATTCCTAATTGGCCGAGCGACACACATGTGATTCCGTTTAAAAGTAGTGCTTTCCTTTTCTGTTCTTTCGTTGGAAACTTGTTCCTGTGATGTACAGTGCAATATATCACTTTTCAGTTTTCCTGTATTGCTACTTGAGCGAGAGACACACATGTGATTCAGTTTACAATGTAGTGCTTGGCCTTTATGTTCTTTTGTTGGAAACTTGTTCCTGTTCCTGTTAGGAACAAGTTAGGGTTAGGGTTAGGGTTAGGGTTAGGGTTAGGGTTAGGGTTAGGGTTAGTGTTAGGGTAGGGTTAGGGTTAGGGTTAGGGTTAGGGTTAGGGTTAGGGGTTAGGGTTAGGGTTAGGTTTTAGGGTTAGGGTTAGGGTTATATCACTTTTCAGTTTTCCTGTTATAATAGTTGAACAGGCGACACATATATAAATTAGTTTACAAAGTTGTGCTTTGTGTTTCTGTTCTTTCGATGGAAACTTGTTTCTCTGCTGTACATTGCGAGATAACACTTTTCAGTTTTCCTGTATTCCTAATTGCGCGAGCGACACACATGTGATTCCGTTTAAAAGTAGTGCTTTGCTTTTCTGTTATTTCATTGGAAACTTGTTCTTGTGCTGTACAGTGCGATATAACACTTTTCAGTTTTCCTGTATTCCTAATGGAACGAGCGACACACATGTGATTCCGTTTAAAAGTAGTGCTTTCCTTTTCTGTTCTTTCGTTGGAAACTTGTTCCTGTGATGTACAGTGCAATATATCACTTTTCAGTTTTCCTGTATTCCTACTTGAGCGAGAGACACACATGTAATTCAGTTTACAATGTAGTGCTTGGCCTTTATGTTCTTTTGTTGGAAACTTGTTCCTGTTCCTGTTAGGAACAAGTTAGGGTTAGGGTTAGGGTTAGGGTTAGGGTTAGGGTTAGGTTAGGGTTAGGGTTAGGGTAGGGTTAGGGTTAGGGTTAGGGTTAGGGGTTAGGGTTAGGGTTAGGTTTTAGGGTTAGGGTTAGGGTTATATCACTTTTCAGTTTTCCTGTTATAATAGTTGAACAGGAGACACATATATAAATTAGTTTACAAAGTTGTGCTTTGTGTTTCTGTTCTTTCGATGGAAACTTGTTTCTCTGCTGTACATTGCGACATAACACTTTTCAGTTTACCTATATTCCTAATTGCGCGAGCGACACACATGTGATTCCGTTTAAAAGTAGTGCTTTGCTTTTCTGTTATTTCATCGGAAACTTGTTCTTGTGCTGTACAGTGCGATATAACACTTTTCACTTTTCCTGTATTCCTAACGGAACGAGCGACACACATGTGATTTAGTTTACAAATTAGTGCTTTGCTTTTCTGTTCTTTCGTTGGAAACTTGTTCCTGTGATGTACAGTGCAATATATCACTTTTCAGTTTTCCTGTATTCCTACTTGAGCGAGAGACACACGTTATTCAGTTTACAATGTAGTGCTTGGCCTTTATGTTCTTTTGTTGGAAACTTGTTCCTGTTCCTGTTAGGAACAAGTTAGGGTTAGGGTTAGGGTTAGGGTTAGGGTTAGGGTAGGGTTAAGGTTAGGGTTAGGGTTAGGGTAGGGTTAGGGTTAGGGTAGGGTTAGGGTTAGGGTTAGGGTTAGGTTAGGGTTAGGGTTTGGGTTAGGGTTAGGGTTAGGGGTTAGGGTTAGGATTAGGTTTTAGGGTTAGGGTTAGGGTTATATCACTTTTCAGTTTTCCTGTTATAATAGTTGAACAGGCGACACATATATAAATTAGTTTACAAAGTTGTGCTTTGTGTTTCTGTTCTTTCGATGGAAACTTGTTTCTCTGCTGTACATTGCGACATAACACTTTTCAGTTTACCTATATTCCTAATTGCGCGAGCGACACACATGTGATTCCGTTTAAAAGTAGTGCTTTGCTTTTCTGTTATTTAGTCGGAAACTTCTTCTTGTGCTGTACAGTGCGATATAACACTTTTCACTTTTCCTGTATTCCTAATGGAACGAGAGACACACATGTGATTTAGTTTACAAATTAGTGCTTTGCTTTTCTGTTCTTTCATTTGAAACTTGTTCCTGTGCTGTACAGTGCGTTTTATTACTTTTCAGTTTTCCTGTTATAATAATTGAACATGCGACACGTATGTGAATTAGTTTACAAAGTAGTGCTTTGTTTTTCTGTTCTTTCATTGGAAACTTGTTCCTGAGCTGTACAGTGCGATATATCACTTCTCAGTTTTCCTGTATTCCTAATTGAGGGAGCGAAACACATGTGATTTAGTTTACAAAGTAGTGTTTTGCGTTTCTGTTCTTTTGTTGGAAACTTGTTTCTGTGCTGTACAGTGTGATATGTCAGTTTTCAGGTTTCCTGTTATAATAATTGAATGGGCGATACGTATGTGATTTAGTTTACAAAGTAGTGGTTTGCTTTTCTGTTCTTTCCTTAAAAACTTGTTCCTGTGCTGTACACCGTCTTAGATCACTTTTCAGTTTTCCGGATATAATAATTGACCAGGCGACACGTATGTGAATTAGTTTACAAAGTAGTGCTTTGCTTTTCTGTTCTTTCTTTGTAAACGTTTTCCTAGCTGTACAGTGCGATATATCACTTTTCAGTTTTCCTGAATTCCTAATGGAATGAGCGACACACATGTGATTTAGTTTACAAATTAGTGCTTTCCTTTTATGTTCTGTCATTTGAAACTTGTTCCTGTGCTGTACAGTGCGTTTTATTACTGTTCAGTTTTCCTGTTATAATAATTGAACAGGCGACACGTATGTGAATTAGTTTACAAAGTAGTGCTTTGCTTTTCTGTTCTTTCTTTGGAAACCTTTTCCTAGCTGTACAGTGCGATATATCACTTTTCAGTTTTCCTGTATTCCTAATTGGCCGAGCGACACACATGTGATTCCGTTTAAAAGTAGTGCTTTGCTGTTCTGTTATTTCATCTGAAACTTGTTCTTGTGCTGTACAGTGCGATATAACACTTTTCACTTTTCCTGTATTCCTAACGGAACGAGCGACACACATGTGATTTAGTTTACAAATTAGTGCTTTGCTTTTCTATTCTTTCATTTGAAACTTGTTCCTGTGCTGTACAGTGCGTTTTATTACTTTTTCAGTTTTCCTGTTAAAATAATTGAACAGGCGACACGTATGTGAATTAGTTTACAAAGTAGTGCTTTGCTTTTCTTTTCTGTCATTGGAAACTTGTTCCTGAGCTGTACAGTGCGATATATCACTTCTCAGTTTTCCTGTATTCCTAATTGAGCGAGCAAAACACATGTGATTTAGTTTACAAAGTAGTGCTTTCCTTTTATGTTCTGTCATTTGAAACTTGTTCCTGTGCTGTACAGTGCGTTTTATTACTGTTCAGTTTTCCTGTTATAATAATTGAACAGGCGACACGTATGTGAATTAGTTTACAAAGTAGTGCTTTGCTTTTCTGTTCTTTCTTTGGAAACCTTTTCCTAGCTGTACAGTGCGATATATCACTTTTCAGTTTTCCTGTATTCCTAATTGGCCGAGCGACACACATGTGATTCCGTTTAAAAGTAGTGCTTTGCTTTTCTGTTATTTCATCGGAAACTTGTTCTTGTGCTGTACAGTGCGATATAACACTTTTCAGTTTTCCTGTATTCCTAATGGAACGAGCGACACACATGTGATTTAGTTTACAAATTAGTGCTTTGCTTTTCTGTTCTTTCATTTGAAACTTGTTCCTGTGCTGTACAGTGCGATTTATTACTGTTCAGTTTTCCTGTTATAATAATTGAACAGGCGACACGTATGTGAATTAGTTTACAAAGTAGTGCTTTGCTATTCTGTTCTTTCTTTGGAAACCTTTTCCTAGCTGTACAGTGCGATATATCACTTTTCAGTTTTCCTGTATTCCTAATTGGCCGAGCGACACACATGTGATTCCGTTTAAAAGTAGAGCTTTCCTTTTCTGTTCTTTCTTTGGAAACTTGTTCCTGTGATGTACAGTGCAATATATCACTTTTCAGTTTTCCTGTATTGCTACTTGAGCGAGAGACACACATGTGATTCAGTTTACAATGTAGTGCTTGGCCTTTATGTTCTTTTGTTGGAAACTTGTTCCTGTTCCTGTTAGGAACAAGTTAGGGTTAGGGTTAGGGTTAGGGTTAGGGTTAGGGTTAGGGTTAGGGTTAGGGTTAGTGTTAGGGTAGGGTTAGGGTTAGGTTTAGGGTTAGGGTTAGGGTAGGGTTAGGGTTAGGGTTAGGGTTAGGGGTTAGGGTTAGGGTTAGGTTTTAGGGTTAAGGTTAGGGTTATATCACTCTTCAGTTTTCCTGTTATAATAGTTGAACAGGCGACACATATATAAATTACTTTACAAAGTTGTGCTTTGTGTTTCTGTTCTTTCGATGGAAACTTGTTTCTCTGCTGTACATTGCGAGATAACACTTTTCAGTTTTCCTGTATTCCTATTTGCGCGAGCGACACACATGTGATGCCGTTTAAAAGTAGTGCTTTGCTTTTCTGTTATTTCATCGGAAACTTGTTCTTGTGCTGTACAGTGCGATATAACACTTTTCAGTTTTCCTGTATTCCTAATGGAACGAGCGACACACATGTGATTTAGTTTACAAATTAGTGCTTTGCTTTTCTGTTCTTTCATTTGAAACTTGTTCCTGTGCTGTACAGTGCGTTATATCACTTTTCAGTTTTCCTGTTATAATAATTGAACAGGCGACACGTATGTGAATTAGTTTACAAAGTAGTGCTTTGCTTTTCTGTTCTTTCCTTAAAAACTTGTTCCTGTGCTGTACACCGTCTTAGATCACTTTTCAGTTTTCCGGTTATAATAATTGACCAGGCGACACATATGTGAATTACTTTACAAAGTAGTGCTTTGCTTTTCTGTTCTTTCTTTGGAAACGTTTTCCTAGCTGTACAGTGCGATATATCACTTTTCAGTTTTCCTGTATTCCTAATTGGCCGAGCGACACACATGTGATTCCGTTTAAAAGTAGTGCTTTGCCTTTCTGTTCTTTCGTTGGAAACTTGTTCCTGTGATGTACAGTGCAATATATCACTTTTCAGTTTTCCTGTGTTCCTATTTGAGCGAGAGAAACATGTTATTCAGTTTACAATGTAGTGCTTGGCCTTTATGTTCTTTTGTTGGAAACTTGTTCCTGTTCCTGTTAGGAACAAGTTAGGGTTAGGGTTAGGGGTAGGGTTAGGGTTAGGGTAGGGTTAGGGTTAGGGTTAGGGTTAGGGTAGGGTTAGGGTTAGGGTTAGGGTTAGGGGTTAGGCTTAGGGTTAGGTTTTAGGGTTAGGGTTAGGGTTATATCACTTTTCAGTTTTCCTGTTATAATAGTTGAACAGGCGACACATATATAAATTAGTTTACAAAGTTGTGCTTTGTGTTTCTGTTCTTTCGATGGAAACTTGTTTCTCTGCTGTACATTGCGAGATAACACTTTTCAGTTTTCCTATATTCCAAATTGTTCGAGGGACACACATGTGATTCCGTTTAAAAGTAGTGCTTTGCTTTTCTGTTATTTCGTCGGAAACTTGTTCTTGTGCTGAACAGTGCGATATATCACTTTTCAGTTTTCCTGTATTCCTAATGGAACGAGCGACACACATGTGATTCCGTTTAAAAGTAGTGCTTTGCTTTTCTCTTCTTTCGTTGGAAACTTGTTCCTGTGATGTACAGTGCAATATATCACTTTTCAGTTTTCCTGTGTTCCTACTTGAGCGAGAGACACATGTTATTCAGTTTACAATGTAGTGCTTGGCCTTTATGTTCTTTTGTTGGAAACTTGTTCCTGTTCCTGTTAGGAACAAGTTAGGGTTAGGGTTAGGGGTAGGGTTAGGGTTAGGGTAGGGTTAGGGTTAGGGTTAGGGTTAGGGTAGGGTTAGGGTTAGGGTTAGGGTTAGGGGTTAGGCTTAGGGTTAGGTTTTAGGGTTAGGGTTAGGGTTATATCACTTTTCAGTTTTCCTGTTATAATAGTTGAACAGGCGACACATATATAAATTAGTTTACAAAGTTGTGCTTTGTGTTTCTGTTCTTTCGATGGAAACTTGTTTCTCTGCTGTACATTGCGACATAACACTTTTCAGTTTACCTATATTCCTAATTGCGCGAGCGACACACATGTGATTCCGTTTAAAAGTAGTGCTTTGCTTTTCTGTTATTTAGTCGGAAACTTGTTCTTGTGCTGTACAGTGCGATATAACACTTTTCACTTTTCCTGTATTCCTAATGGAACGAGCGACACACATGTGATTTAGTTTACAAATTAGTGCTTTGCTTTTCTGTTCTTTCATTTGAAACTTGTTTCTGTGCTGTACAGTGCGTTTTATTACTTTTCAGTTTTCCTGTTATAATAATTGAACATGCGACACGTATGTGAATTAGTTTACAAAGTAGTGCTTTGTTTTTCTGTTCTTTCATTGGAAACTTGTTCCTGAGCTGTACAGTGCGATATATCACTTCTCAGTTTTCCTGTATTCCTAATTGAGCGAGCGAAACACATGTGATTTAGTTTACAAAGTAGTGTTTTGCGTTTCTGTTCTTTTGTTGGAAACTTGTTTCTGTGCTGTACAGTGTGATATGTCAGTTTTCAGGTTTCCTGTTATAATAATTGAATGGGCGATACGTATGTGATTTAGTTTACAAAGTAGTGCTTTGCTTTTCTGTTCTTTCCTTAAAAACTTGTTCCTGTGCTGTACACCGTCTTAGATCACTTTTCAGTTTTCCGGATATAATAATTGACCAGGCGACAAGTATGTGAATTAGTTTACAAAGTAGTGCTTTGCTTTTCTGTTCTTTCTTTGTAAACGTTTTCCTAGCTGTACAGTGCGATATATCACTTTTCAGTTTTCCTGAATTCCTAATGGAATGAGCGACACACATGTGATTTAGTTTACAAATTAGTGCTTTCCTTTTATGTTCTGTCATTTGAAACTTGTTCCTGTGCTGTACAGTGCGTTTTATTACTGTTCAGTTTTCCTGTTATAATAATTGAACAGGCGACACGTATGTGAATTAGTTTACAAAGTAGTGCTTTGCTTTTCTGTTCTTTCTTTGGAAACCTTTTCCTAGCTGTACAGTGCGATATATCACTTTTCAGTTTTCCTGTATTCCTAATTGGCCGAGCGACACACATGTGATTCCGTTTAAAAGTAGTGCTTTGCTTTTCTGTTATTTCATCGGAAACTTGTTCTTGTGCTGTACAGTGCGATATAACACTTTTCACTTTTCCTGTATTCCTAATGGAACGAGCGACACACATGTGATTTAGTTTACAAATTAGTGCTTTGCTTTTCTGTTCTTTCATTTGAAACTTGTTCCTGTGCTGTACAGTGCGTTTTATTACTTTTCAGTTTTCCTGTTAAAATAATTGAACAGGCGACACGTATGTGAATTAGTTTACAAAGTAGTGCTTTTCTTTTCTTTTCTGTCATTGGAAACTTGTTCCTGAGCTGTACAGTGCGATATATCACTTCTCAGTTTTCCTGTATTCCTAATTGAGCGAGCAAAACACATGTGATTTAGTTTACAAAGTAGTGCTTTCCTTTTATGTTCTGTCATTTGAAACTTGTTCCTGTGCTGTACAGTGCGTTTTATTACTGTTCAGTTTTCCTGTTATAATAATTGAACAGGCGACACGTATGTGAATTAGTTTACAAAGTAGTGCTTTGCTTTTCTGTTCTTTCTTTGGAAACCTTTTCCTAGCTGTACAGTGCGATATATCACTTTTCAGTTTTCCTGTATTCCTAATTGGCCGAGCGACACACATGTGATTCCGTTTAAAAGTAGTGCTTTGCTTTTCTGTTATTTCATCGGAAACTTGTTCTTGTGCTGTACAGTGCGATATAACACTTTTCAGTTTTCCTGTATTCCTAATGGAACGAGCAACACACATGTGATTTAGTTTACAAATTAGTGCTTTGCTTTTCTGTTCTTTCATTTGAAACTTGTTCCTGTGCTGTACAGTGCGTTTTATTACTGTTCAGTTTTCCTGTTATAATAATTGAACAGGCGACACGTATGTGAATTAGTTTACAAAGTTGTGCTTTGCTATTCTGTTCTTTCTTTGGAAACCTTTTCCTAGCTGTACAGTGCGATATATCACTTTTCAGTTTTCCTGTATTCCTAATTGGCCGAGCGACACACATGTGATTCCGTTTAAAAGTAGTGCTTTCCTTTTCTGTTCTTTCGTTGGAAACTTGTTCCTGTGATGTACAGTGCAATATATCACTTTTCAGTTTTCCTGTATTGCTACTTGAGCGAGAGACACACATGTGATTCAGTTTACAATGTAGTGCTTGGCCTTTATGTTCTTTTGTTGGAAACTTGTTCCTGTTCCTGTTAGGAACAAGTTAGGGTTAGGGTTAGGGTTAGGGTTAGGGTAGGGTTAGGGTTAGGGTTAGGGTTAGGGTTAGGGTTAGGGGTTAGGGTTAGGGTTAGGTTTTAGGGTTAAGGTTAGGGTTATATCACTTTTCAGTTTTCCTGTTATAATAGTTGAACAGGCGACACATATATAAATTACTTTACAAAGATGTGCTTTGTGTTTCTGTTCTTTCGATGGAAACTTGTTTCTCTGCTGTACATTGCGAGATAACACTTTTCAGTTTTCCTGTATTCCTATTTGCGCGAGCGACACACATGTGATGCCGTTTAAAAGTAGTGCTTTGCTTTTCTGTTATTTCATCGGAAACTTGTTCTTGTGCTGTACAGTGCGATATAACACTTTTCAGTTTTCCTGTATTCCTAATGGAACGAGCGACACACATGTGATTTAGTTTACAAATTAGTGCTTTGCTTTTCTGTTCTTTCATTTGAAACTTGTTCCTGTGCTGTACAGTGCGTTATATCACTTTTCAGTTTTCCTGTTATAATAATTGAACAGGCGACACGTATGTGAATTAGATTACATAGTAGTGCTTTGTTTTTCTGTTCTTTCATTGGAAACTTGTTCCTGAGCTGTACAGTGCGATATATCACTTCTCAGTTTTCCTGTATTCCTAATTGAGCGAGCGAAACACATGTGATTTAGTTTACAAAGTAGTGTTTTGCGTTTCTGTTCTTTTGTTGGAAACTTGTTTCTGTGCTGTACAGTGTGATATGTCAGTTTTCAGGTTTCCTGTTATAATAATTGAATGGGCGATACGTATGTGATTTAGTTTACAAAGTAGTGCTTTGCTTTTCTGTTCTTTCCTTAAAAACTTGTTCCTGTGCTGTACACCGTCTTAGATCACTTTTCAGTTTTCCGGATATAATAATTGACCAGGCGACAAGTATGTGAATTAGTTTACAAAGTAGTGCTTTGCTTTTCTGTTCTTTCTTTGTAAACGTTTTCCTAGCTGTACAGTGCGATATATCACTTTTCAGTTTTCCTGAATTCCTAATGGAATGAGCGACACACATGTGATTTAGTTTACAAATTAGTGCTTTCCTTTTATGTTCTGTCATTTGAAACTTGTTCCTGTGCTGTACAGTGCGTTTTATTACTGTTCAGTTTTCCTGTTATAATAATTGAACAGGCGACACGTATGTGAATTAGTTTACAAAGTTGTGCTTTGCTATTCTGTTCTTTCTTTGGAAACCTTTTCCTAGCTGTACAGTGCGATATATCACTTTTCAGTTTTCCTGTATTCCTAATTGGCCGAGCGACACACATGTGATTCCGTTTAAAAGTAGTGCTTTGCTTTTCTGTTATTTCATCGGAAACTTGTTCTTGTGCTGTACAGTGCGATATAACACTTTTCACTTTTCCTGTATTCCTAATGGAACGAGCGACACACATGTGATTTAGTTTACAAATTAGTGCTTTGCTTTTCTGTTCTTTCATTTGAAACTTGTTCCTGTGCTGTACAGTGCGTTTTATTACTTTTCAGTTTTCCTGTTAAAATAATTGAACAGGCGACACGTATGTGAATTAGTTTACAAAGTAGTGCTTTTCTTTTCTTTTCTGTCATTGGAAACTTGTTCCTGAGCTGTACAGTGCGATATATCACTTCTCAGTTTTCCTGTATTCCTAATTGAGCGAGCAAAACACATGTGATTTAGTTTACAAAGTAGTGCTTTCCTTTTATGTTCTGTCATTTGAAACTTGTTCCTGTGCTGTACAGTGCGTTTTATTACTGTTCAGTTTTCCTGTTATAATAATTGAACAGGCGACACGTATGTGAATTAGTTTACAAAGTAGTGCTTTGCTTTTCTGTTCTTTCTTTGGAAACCTTTTCCTAGCTGTACAGTGCGATATATCACTTTTCAGTTTTCCTGTATTCCTAATTGGCCGAGCGACACACATGTGATTCCGTTTAAAAGTAGTGCTTTGCTTTTCTGTTATTTCATCGGAAACTTGTTCTTGTGCTGTACAGTGCGATATAACACTTTTCAGTTTTCCTGTATTCCTAATGGAACGAGCAACACACATGTGATTTAGTTTACAAATTAGTGCTTTGCTTTTCTGTTCTTTCATTTGAAACTTGTTCCTGTGCTGTACAGTGCGTTTTATTACTGTTCAGTTTTCCTGTTATAATAATTGAACAGGCGACACGTATGTGAATTAGTTTACAAAGTTGTGCTTTGCTATTCTGTTCTTTCTTTGGAAACCTTTTCCTAGCTGTACAGTGCGATATATCACTTTTCAGTTTTCCTGTATTCCTAATTGGCCGAGCGACACACATGTGATTCCGTTTAAAAGTAGTGCTTTCCTTTTCTGTTCTTTCGTTGGAAACTTGTTCCTGTGATGTACAGTGCAATATATCACTTTTCAGTTTTCCTGTATTGCTACTTGAGCGAGAGACACACATGTGATTCAGTTTACAATGTAGTGCTTGGCCTTTATGTTCTTTTGTTGGAAACTTGTTCCTGTTCCTGTTAGGAACAAGTTAGGGTTAGGGTTAGGGTTAGGGTTAGGGTAGGGTTAGGGTTAGGGTTAGGGTTAGGGTTAGGGTTAGGGGTTAGGGTTAGGGTTAGGTTTTAGGGTTAAGGTTAGGGTTATATCACTTTTCAGTTTTCCTGTTATAATAGTTGAACAGGCGACACATATATAAATTACTTTACAAAGATGTGCTTTGTGTTTCTGTTCTTTCGATGGAAACTTGTTTCTCTGCTGTACATTGCGAGATAACACTTTTCAGTTTTCCTGTATTCCTATTTGCGCGAGCGACACACATGTGATGCCGTTTAAAAGTAGTGCTTTGCTTTTCTGTTATTTCATCGGAAACTTGTTCTTGTGCTGTACAGTGCGATATAACACTTTTCAGTTTTCCTGTATTCCTAATGGAACGAGCGACACACATGTGATTTAGTTTACAAATTAGTGCTTTGCTTTTCTGTTCTTTCATTTGAAACTTGTTCCTGTGCTGTACAGTGCGTTATATCACTTTTCAGTTTTCCTGTTATAATAATTGAACAGGCGACACGTATGTGAATTAGTTTACAAAGTAGTGCTTTGCTTTTCTGTTCTTTCCTTAAAAACTTGTTCCTGTGCTGTACACCGTCTTAGATCACTTTTCAGTTTTCCAGTTATAATAATTGACCAGGCGACACATATGTGAATTACTTTACAAAGTAGTGCTTTGCTTTTATGTTCTTTCTTTGGAAACGTTTTCCTAGCTGTACAGTGCGATATATCACTTTTCAGTTTTCCTGTATTCCTAATTGGCCGAGCGACACACATGTGATTCCGTTTAAAAGTAGTGCTTTGCCTTTCTGTTCTTTCGTTGGAAACTTGTTCCTGTGATGTACAGTGCAATATATCACTTTTCAGTTTTCCTGTATTGCTACTTGAGCGAGAGACAGACATGTGATTCAGTTTACAATGTAGTGCTTGGCCTTTATGTTCTTTTGTTAGAAACATGTTCCTGTTAGGAACAAGTTAGGGTTAGGGTTAGGGTTAGGGTTAGGGTCAGGGTTAGGGTTAGGGTTAGGGTAGGGTTAGGGTTAGGGTTAGGGTTAGGGTAGGGTTAGGGTTAGGGTTAGGGTTACGGTTAGGGGTTAGGGTTAGGGTTAATGTTAGGTTTTAGGGTTAGTGTTAGGGTTAGTGTTAGAGTAGGGTTAGGGTTAGGTTTTAGGGTTAGGGTTATGGTTAGGGTTATATCACTTTTCAGTTGTCCTGTTATAATAGTTGAACAGGAGACACATATATAAATTAGTTTACAAAGTTGTGCTTTGTGTTTCTGTTCTTTCGATGGAAACTTGTTTCTCTGCTGTACATTGCGAGATAACACTTTTCAGTTTTCCTATATTCCAAATTGTTCGAGGGACACACATGTGATTCCGTTTAAAAGTAGTGCTTTGCTTTTCTGTTATTTCGTCGGAAACTTGTTCTTGTGCTGTACAGTGCGATATATCACTTTTCAGTTTTCCTGTATTCCTAATGGAACGAGCGACACACATGTGATTCCGTTTAAAAGTAGTGCTTTGCTTTTCTCTTCTTTCGTTGGAAACTTGTTCCTGTGATGTACAGTGCAATATATCACTTTTCAGTTTTCCTGTATTCCTACTTGAGCGAGAGACAAACGTTATTCAGTTTACAATGTAGTGCTTGGCCTTTATGTTCTTTTGTTGGAAACTTGTTCCTGTTCCTGTTAGGAACAAGTTAGGGTTAGGGTTAGGGGTAGGGTTAGGGTTAGGGTAGGGTTAGGGTTAGGGTTAGGGTTAGGGTAGGGTTAGGGTTAGGGTTAGGGTTAGGGTTAGGGTTAGGGGTTAGGCTTAGGGTTAGGTTTTAGGGTTAGGGTTAGGGTTATATCACTTTTCAGTTTTCCTGTTATAATAGTTGAACAGGCGACACATATATAAATTAGTTTACAAAGTTGTGCTTTGCTTTTCTGTTCTTTCATTTGAAACTTGTTCCTGTGCTGTACAGTGCGTTTTATTACTTTTCAGTTTTCCTGTTAAAATAATTGAACAGGCGACACGTATGTGAATTAGTTTACAAAGTAGTGCTTTGCTTTTCTTTTCTGTCATTGGAAACTTGTTCCTTAGCTGTACAGTGCGATATATCACTTCTCAGTTTTCCTGTATTCCTAATTGAGCGAGCAAAACACATGTGATTTAGTTTACAAAGTAGTGCTTTCCTTTTATGTTCTGTCATTTGAAACTTGTTCCTGTGCTGTACAGTGCGTTTTATTACTGTTCAGTTTTCCTGTTATAATAATTGAACAGGCGACACGTATTTGAATTAGTTTACAAAGTAGTGCTTTGCTTTTCTGTTCTTTCTTTGGAAACCTTTTCCTAGCTGTACAGTGCGATATATCACTTTTCAGTTTTCCTGTATTCCTAATTGGCCGAGCGACACACATGTGATTCCGTTTAAAAGTAGTGCTTTGCTTTTCTGTTATTTCATCGGAAACTTGTTCTTGTGCTGTACAGTGCGATATAACACTTTTCAGTTTTCCTATATTCCTAATGGAACGAGCGACACACATGTGATTTAGTTTACAAATTAGTGCTTTGCTTTTCTGTTCTTTCATTTGAAACTTGTTCCTGTGCTGTACAGTGCGTTTTATTACTTTTCAGTTTTCCTGTTATAATAATTGAACATGCGACACGTATGTGAATTAGTTTACAAAGTAGTGCTTTGTTTTTCTGTTCTTTCATTGGAAACTTGTTCCTGAGCTGTACAGTGCGATATATCACTTCTCAGTTTTCCTGTATTCCTAATTGAGCGAGCGAAACACATGTGATTTAGTTTACAAAGTAGTGTTTTGCGTTTCTGTTCTTTTGTTGGAAACTTGTTTCTGTGCTGTACAGTGTGATATGTCAGTTTTCAGGTTTCCTGTTATAATAATTGAATGGGCGATACGTATGTGATTTAGTTTACAAAGTAGTGCTTTGCTTTTCTGTTCTTTCCTTAAAAACTTGTTCCTGTGCTGTACACCGTCTTAGATCACTTTTCAGTTTTCCGGATATAATAATTGACCAGGCGACACGTATGTGAATTAGTTTACAAAGTAGTGCTTTGCTTTTCTGTTCTTTCTTTGTAAACGTTTTCCTAGCTGTACAGTGCGATATATCACTTTTCAGTTTTCCTGAATTCCTAATGGAATGAGCGACACACATGTGATTTAGTTTACAAATTAGTGCTTTCCTTTTATGTTCTGTGATTTGAAACTTGTTCCTGTGCTGTACAGTGCGTTTTATTACTGTTCAGTTTTCCTGTTATAATAATTGAACAGGCGACACGTATGTGAATTAGTTTACAAAGTAGTGCTTTGCTTTTCTGTTCTTTCTTTGGAAACCTTTTCCTAGCTGTACAGTGCGATATATCACTTTTCAGTTTTCCTGTATTCCTAATTGGCCGAGCGACACACATGTGATTCCGTTTAAAAGTAGTGCTTTGCTTTTCTGTTATTTCATCGGAAATTGTTCTTGTGCTGTACAGTGCGATATAACACTTTTCAGTTTTCCTGTATTCCTAATGGAACGAGGGACACACATGTGATTTAGTTTACAAATTAGTGCTTTGCTTTTCTGTTCTTTCATTTGAAACTTGTTCCTGTGCTGTACAGTGCGTTTTATTACTGTTCAGTTTTAGTGTTATAATAATTGAACAGGCGACACGTATGTGAATTAGTTTACAAAGTAGTGCTTTGCTATTCTGTTCTTTGTTTGGAAACCTTTTCCTAGCTGTACAGTGCGATATATCACTTTTCAGTTTTCCTGTATTCCTAATTGGCCGAGCGACACACATGTGATTCCGTTTAAAAGTAGTGCTTTCCTTTTCTGTTCTTTCGTTGGAAACTTGTTCCTGTGATGTACAGTGCAATATATCACTTTTCAGTTTTCCTGTATTGCTACTTGAGCGAGAGACACACATGTGATTCAGTTTACAATGTAGTGCTTGGCCTTTATGTTCTTTTGTTGGAAACTTGTTCCTGTTCCTGTTAGGAACAAGTTAGGGTTAGGGTTAGGGTTAGGGTTAGGGTTAGTGTTAGGGTAGGGTTAGGATTAGGGTTCGGGTTAGGGTTAGGGTTAGGGTTAGGGTTAGGGTTTAGGGTTAGGGTTAGGTTTTAGGGTTAGAGTTAGGGTTATATCACTTTTCAGTTTTTCTGTTATAATAGTTGAACAGGCGACACATATATAAATTAGTTTACAAAGTTGTGCTTTGTGTTTCTGTTCTTTCGATGGAAACTTGTTTCTCTGCTGTACATTGCGAGATAACACTTTTCAGTTTTCCTGTATTCCTAATTGCGCGAGCGACACACATGTGATTCCGTTTAAAAGTAGTGCTTTGCTTTTCTGTTATTTCATCGGAAACTTGTTCTTGTGCTGTACAGTGCGTTATATCACTTTTCAGTTTTCCTGTTATAATAATTGAACAGGCGACACGTATGTGAATTAGTTTACAAACTAGTGCTTTGCTTTTCTGTTCTTTCCTTAAAAACTTGTTCCTGTGCTGTACACCGTCTTAGATCACTTTTCAGTTTTCCGGTTATAATAATTGACCAGGCGACACATATGTGAATTACTTTACAAAGTAGTGCTTTGCTTTTCTGTTCTTTCTTTGGAAACGTTTTCCTAGCTGTACAGTGCGATATATCACTTTTCAGTTTTCCTGTATTCCTAATTGGCCGAGCGACACACATGTGATTCCGTTTAAAAGTAGTGCTTTGCCTTTCTGTTCTTTCGTTGGAAACTTGTTCCTGTGATGTACAGTGCAATATATCACTTTTCAGTTTTCCTGTATTGCTACTTGAGCGAGAGACACACATGTGATTCAGTTTACAATGTAGTGCTTGGCCTTTATGTTCTTTCGTTGGAAACATGTTCCTGTTAGGAACAAGTTAGGGTTAGGGTTAGGGTTAGGGATAGGGTTAAGGTTAGGGTTAGGGTTAGGGTAGGGTTAGGGTTAGGGTTAGGGTTAGGGTTAGGGTAGGGTTAGGGTTAGGGTTAGGGTTACGGTTAGGGGTTAGGGTTAGGGTTAGGGTTAGGTTTTAGGGTTAGTGTTAGGGTTAGGGTTAGAGTAGGGTTAGGGTTAGGTTTTAGGGTTAGGGTTATGGTTAGGGTTATATCACTTTTCAGTTTTCCTGTTATAATAGTTGAACAGGCGACACATATATAAATTAGTTTACAAAGTTGTGCTTTGTGTTTCTGTTCTTTCGATGGAAACTTGTTTCTCTGCTGTACATTGCGAGATAACACTTTTCAGTTTTCCTGTATTCCAAATTGTTCGAGGGACACACATGTGATTCCGTTTAAAAGTAGTGCTTTGCTTTTCTGTTATTTCGTCGGAAACTTGTTCTTGTGCTGTACAGTGCGATATATCACTTTTCAGTTTTCCTGTATTCCTAATGGAACGAGCGACACACATGTGATTTAGTTTACAAATTAGTGCTTTGCTTTTCTGTTCTTTCATTTGAAACTTGTTCCTGTGCTGTACAGTGTGTTTTATTACTGTTCAGTTTTCCTGTTATAATAATTGAACAGGCGACACGTATGTGAAGTAGTTTACAAAGTAGTGCTTTGCTTTTCTGTTCTTTCTTTGGAAACCTTTTCCTAGCTGTACAGTGCGATATATCACTTTTCAGTTTTCCTGTATTCCTAATTGGCCAAGCGACACACATGTGATTCCGTTTAAAAGTAGTGATTTCCTTTTCTGTTCTTTCGTTGGAAACTTGTTCCTGTGATGTACAGTG